>NC_088237.1:24092687-24392687 GCF_036934945.1 Oncorhynchus masou masou | reverse complement strand
ATTTGCTACTATGCATATATGATAAACAGAGAGTAGCAGCAGCGTAAAAGGAGGGGTTGGGGTGGGGGGGCCACACAATGTAAATAGTCCGGGTAGCAATTTTATAACCTGTTCAGGAGTCTTATGGCTTGGGGGTAAAAACTGTTGAGAAGGTTTATAGTCCTCGACTTGGCACTCCGGTACTGCTTGCCATGCGGTAGTAGAGAGAACAGTCTATGACTGGGGTGGCTGGGGTCTTTGGCAATTTTTTGGGCCTTCCTCTGACACCGCCTGGTGTAGAGGTCCTCGATGGAAGGCAGCTTAGCCCCAGTGATGTACTGGGCCGTACGCACTAGCCTCTGTAGTGCCTTGCGGTCAGAGGCCGAGCAGTACAGTGGAGGCTGCTCTCCATCTCACTCTGTTCTGGGCAGTATTCTTCTTGTCATTCCACAGTACAGTGGAGGCTGCTCTCCATCTCACTCTGTTCTGGGCAGTATTCTTCTTGTCTTTCCACAGTACAGTGGAGGCTGCTCTCCATCTCACTCTGTTCTGGGCAGTATTCTTCTTGTCTTTCCACAGTACAGTGGAGGCTGCTCTCCATCTCACTCTGTTCTGGGCAGTATTCTTCTTGTCTTTCCACAGTACAGTGGAGGCTGCTCTCCATCTCACTCTGTTCTGGGCAGTATTCTTCTTGTCTTTCCACAGTACAGTGGAGGCTGCTCTCCATCTCACTCTGGGCAGTATTCTTCTTCTCATTCCACAGTACAGTGGAGGCTGCTCTCAATCACACTGTTCTGGGCAGTATTCTTCTCAATACACAGTACAGTGGAGGCTGCTGAGGGGAGAAGGGCCTATAATAATGGCTGCATGGAATGTCATCAAACCATGTGTTTGATGTATTTGAGACAATTCCACCTATTCCGCTCCAGGCATTACCACTAGCCCGTCCTCCACAATTAAGGTGCCACCAACCTCCTGTGTGGTTCCACCTCATGCTGGTTTTCCTTGTATGTTCCTTCATCTCTCACCTCCAACCCTTGTGGGTTCCAGGATACAGCTTGCCTGGTGATGTTGGAAAGGGGGCGTTCGGAGGGTGTGGCCGATCCACCACCACTTCTTCTCCGGATCTTCTCTTCCACCAGTACATGGCTAGCGCGCTCCTTGTTCCCATAAGCCTGCTACAAAACATTGGTGTCCACAGTTATAACATATACTGTAATTACAACAGATTCTAGAAACACATGTTAAGAGAACATCTGTGCAGAATCATTTTGGCCTGATGCTCATAGAGTTGATAAGCATGAAGACGTCCAGAGGTCTCATACCCTCCATCGTAGGGGCTGGTGGTGTTCCTTCTCCTTCTTCTCTCAATCCTTCTCACCCCCCCCCCCCTTAAATGATTTAGATGCACTATTGTAAAGTGGCTGTTCCACTGGATGTCAGAAGGTATGGATAAGAGCGTCTGCTAAATGACTTAAATGTAAATGTAAGAGGTCTTATCCCCTCCATCGTAGGGGCTGGTGATGGTCATCTGAAGAGGCCTTGTACCCTCCATCGTAAGGGTTGGTGGTGGTCATCTGAAGAGGTCTCATACCCTCCATCGTAGGGGCTGGTGGTGGTCATCTGAAGAGGTCTCATACCCTCCATCGTAGGGGCTGGTGGTGGTCCTCTGAAGGCGTCTCATACACTCCATCGTAGGGGCTGGTGGTGGTCCTCTGAAGAGATCTCATACCCTCCATCGTAGGGGCTGGTGGTGGTCCTCTGAAGAGGTCTCATACCCTCCATCGTAGTGGCTGGTGGTGGTCCTCTGAAAACGTCTCATCACCCTTCCTGGGGTCCACACAGAACATGAAACATAACATAATACACAACATAGACAAGAACAGTTCAAGGACAGAACTACATACATTTAAAAACAGCACACATATCCTACATATCAATACATTCAAAAAATATATAGGTAAAATAGGGAGGAATAAGTTGATCATTAGCTAAAATGTTTGTTGTCTGGGATGAGATTCGAACTCTCAACATTTGGGTTGCTAGACGTTTATGTTATACGCCCACCCATCCAGCTTCCCTACTTTCATGTTCTCTGTAAGTATGACATGGCATACTACATGGAGTGTCTTGGATTTCCCTACAGAATAATCAAACTGCTCTAAGACCAGGTGTAACAACAGTGTTCATGCGTCTAACAGTCTACCTATTTTATTATGATACTATTTGACCCATTAGTTTATTTTCTATCCTTATTCAGTCTTCTTTCTGAACGCTTATTGTGTGTAATGTAGGATAAATGAGCCACACCTGGGACTGACAGCCCAACAAGGCTTCGTTCACAATATCAACGCTTCTACCCCGTTATACATGCACGTGCCTATATTTGTGTATCTTTCAAAGTCTCTTTCTGCCGGTGCCAGAGGTTAGACACAGGTTGTTCCGCAAGTGTGAACCTATGCCTACTGGGGTGTGTGCAGTCAATATCACATGGGAGTTCACAGCATGTACCCTTGGCCGTGATATGTCGTCACATACTTAACCCTTTGCTTCCTCATAAAGAACACTCAGTTCTCTGAGACCAAAACAGACTGAATATGCAACAGTTGCTGGAAATTCCTGATAAGAAAACCTCCCAGGATTGTTTGTCACTCACTACACTACTATTGACAGGCACCTACTTCCAGAACAGGTCCTGGTTCTCCGTGACTGAAGATGTTTAAATATACACTACCTCATCTTGAATTCTTGTCCAGACTTCTCAGTAGCCTCTCTCTTTTTCTCCACCTCTCATATTATCTCTTCCCTATCTCCTGTGTTTCTTTTCTATTTCCTTCCTTTCTTCAAACCCTCCCACTCCTTTCTGTATTCCTCCTCTTCAGTTCTTTCTCATCTTCAAATGTTTCCTCTCCCTCTCTCTTCCTCTCTCCCACTGTACTCTCTGTCACCATTGAGAATGAATATATATTCATGTAAAAACAATTACAATCAAATACTAAATAATTCATTCTTGCAAATCAACGTGTAGTGAGTTGTGTCTGTCATGTGTTTCACCTTAAAGATAGTGACTGTGGCCTTATCTGGTGCATATGGACTGTGTCATGGACAATATTGAGTAAGCTCAATATCAAAAAACGTCATTTGATCACTCCTGTTGCTGAGAATTTTCCAGTACCGCAGGAAATGAAGATGAGTTTCATGATTTACATACATTCACAGAAAATTCACTGAAAACCCACACGAACACAATTATATTAACAGTACTGCACTTTTAATGTTGCCAACTTTTAATAGCCTGAACACTGATCAAGAAACATTATGGACTAAACATTCATTATTTTGCTACGACAATGCAGGTCAAATTAAGATCCTATATCTGTACAAATAGATAATACGTAGCACAGTCAAAACACATGCTAGGAGTTAGGTTCGGATATGTTGTTATTATAGCAACAGGGAAGTAAAACTAGTGTGTTGAGGGTTTGATTCCCTCGTGACCCATATGCTGAGTATGTGTCAAACAAGTTTCTATGGATAAAAGTTTACATGCTACATGACTACACTGTGTTATAATTTTGTTATAACATCTGTTATAACATTTGCTTTGGCACATGAGTATGTAGGCTTTATTGAATGATGAAGCCCCTCCACTGTGATTAGCACATGAGCCATTTACAGCTTAGCCCTGAGGGGGGCGATGTTGAGCGAGTGAAAAAAATTCCCCAGTGTGGAGAGATACTCCTCTGGGTGACAGCGTAGATGAGCAGCGTGCACAGACTCCTTCCACTTCCTGGTTTCCACAACAATACCCTGCTTCCTCCAGAAGTCGAGGATCGCCTCCATGGCGACGGGGTCGCACAGCGCATCGTTCTCGCAGAAGAAGAAGAGCGCCGGGGCGGTGACGGGGCTGTTGTAGAAGACCTGGATTGACTTGTCGTAGTAGTACACCGTCTGGGACTTGAAGAGCCAGAAGTAGAGCAGAGCAGTGTATCGCACCAGGGGCTCGATACGAGGGAACAGGGTCAGACCCAGGCCTGAGGCACACACAGACACACACACAGATTATTTTCAAGGTTAATTACATTTCAAATTATTTTCTCTGTCACACATCCACACACAAACTAACCCATACACACATCCACACACAAACTAACCCATACACACATCCACACACAAACTAACCCATACACACATCCACACACAAACTAACCCATACACACATCCACACACAAACTAACCCATACACACATCCACACACAAACTAACCCACACACACATCCACACACACATCCACACACAAACTAACCCATACACACATCCACACACACAAACTAACCCATACACACATAAACTAACCCATACACACATCCATACATAAACTAACCCATACACACATCCACACATAAACTAACCCATACACACATCCACACATAAACTAACCCATACACACATCCACACACAAACTAACCCATACACACATCCACACACAAACTAACCCATACACACACAAACTAACCCATACACACACAAACTAACCCATACACACACAAACTAACCCATACACACACAAACTAACCCATACACACACAAACTAACCCATCCACACACAAACTAACCCATACACACACAAACTAAACCATACACACATCCACACCGTCTCAGTAGCAGATCCCTCTCCTCTCTCAGATTAATAATCCAAACTGACAATCCTACCTCCTTTCCTTCCCCTCTCTCACCTTTAGCCATATGCTCCAGCGACCCGACCACCATGCTGTCATAGACATGTCCTACGACCCGTTGGGCCAGGCCTGGGTACTTGTGTGGCTCCCTGACCATCTGGCTGAGCAGCTGGGTGAAGGTGTACCCACCGATGGAGAAGGCGTGGACCAGAAGGGGGCGACCTTTGAAACGCGGGTCTCCCAGGACCTCCAGGACCTCAGCCCCATACTCCAGCCCCCAGCGAGGCCACAGGAAGTGCCACACAGTGCTCTCCACAGATAGGATGTCCAGGCCGCGCTCCAGGTAGAGGTCCCGGTACTTTGCCATGGCCCCCGGTCGGGCGCCCAGCCACGGGAAAAGCAGGAGGAGGGGACGGGGGGAGGAGGTGGGCGAGGATGTAGAGAGGGTTGGTACATCCGAAAATGAAGGGGTGAGAACTGAGGAAACGTTGTGGTGAGAGGGCATGTCTGGGAGCAAGGGGGTGGAGAGGGAGGGTGAGGGTGAGGGTGAGGGAGTGTCTGGATGGGAGGAGGTGGGGGAGAGGGAGGGTGAGGGAGTGTCTGGATGGGAGGAGGTGGGGGAGAGGGAGGGTGAGGGAAAAGGAGCGTCTAGATGGGAGGAGTTGGGGGAGATGGTGGGAAGAGAGAGGAATGGGTTATCACCCCCTGGTGTCCGGCTAGTGTAGTAGTAGGTGATGCTTCTGGTGACCCTCTGGGCTATGAACCGCCACTCTCCCACTATCACAGACATGTCTGGCCCAGAGTGGGAATTACTGTGGAAAGGAAAAGGGGAAAGAATTAGAGCAGGAGTAGAAGTTAAGTTACAGAGGGAGAAAACTGCCTGAGTGTCAGTCTGTGCATCATGCCAACTCTTTGTCACTCATTGTCATGTTTGGCTTGATGATGACAGGTGTTGGTAAGACTACAAACAGATCTGGGACCAGGCCAGGAAATATGAGCAAAACAAAAAAAAATGAAATTCACTTGAGGCATAACCAATATACCTCAACTGAAATGAATGTATACCCTACATACACAGTCATGTGCACACAGACATACATGCAAGGTTGTGGGATCCAGCTTATGGGGATCAGGTTTGACTCAGTTGGTTAGAGGGTGTAGATAGTAGCCTACAGATACAGACTCAGTTGGTTAGAGGGTGTAGATAGTAGCCTACAGATACAGACTCAGTTGGTTAGAGGGTGTAGATAGTAGCCTACAGATACAGACTCAGTTGGTTAGAGGGTGTAGATAGTAGCCTACAGATACAGACTCAGTTGGTTAGAGGGTGTAGATAGTAGCCTACAGATACAGACTCAGTTGGTTAGAGGGTGTAGATAGTAGTCTACAGATACAGACTCAGTTGGTTAGAGGGTGTAGATAGTAGCCTACAGATACAGACTCAGTTGGTTAGAGGGTGTAGATAGTAGCCTACAGATACAGACTCAGTTGGTTAGAGGGTGTAGATAGTAGCCTACAGATACAGACTCAGTTGGTTAGAGGGTGTAGATAGTAGCCTACAGATACAGACTCAGTTGGTTAGAGGGTGTAGATAGTAGCCTACAGATACAGACTCAGTTGGTTAGAGGGTGTAGATAGTAGCCTACAGATACAGACTCAGTTGGTTAGAGGGTGTAGATAGTAGCCTACAGATACAGACTCAGTTGGTTAGAGGGTGTAGATAGTAGCCTACAGATACAGACTCAGTTGGTTAGAGGGTGTAGATAGTAGCCTACAGATGCAGACTCAGTTGGTTAGAGGGTGTAGATAGTAGTCTACAGATACAGACTCAGTTGGTTAGAGGGTGTAGATAGTAGTCTACAGATACAGACTCAGTTGGTTAGAGGGTGTAGATAGTAGTCTACAGATACAGACTCAGTTGGTTAGAGGGTGTAGATAGTAGTCTACAGATACAGACTCAGTTGGTTAGAGGGTGTAGATAGTAGCCTACAGATACAGACTCAGTTGGTTAGAGGGTGTAGATAGTAGTCTACAGATACAGACTCAGTTGGTTAGAGGGTGTAGATAGTAGCCTACAGATACAGACTCAGTTGGTTAGAGGGTGTAGATAGTAGCCTACAGATACAGACTCAGTTGGTTAGAGGGTGTAGATAGTAGTCTACAGATACAGACTCAGTTGGTTAGAGGGTGTAGATAGTAGCCTACAGATACAGACTCAGTTGGTTAGAGGGTGTAGATAGTAGCCTACAGATACAGACTCAGTTGGTTAGAGGGTGTAGATAGTAGCCTACAGATACAGACTCAGTTGGTTAGTGGGTGTAGATAGTAGCCTACAGATACAGACTCAGTTGGTTAGAGGGTGTAGATAGTAGCCTACAGATACAGACTCAGTTGGTTAGAGGGTGTAGATAGTAGCCTACAGATACAGACTCAGTTGGTTAGAGGGTGTAGATAGTAGCCTACAGATACAGACTCAGTTGGTTAGAGGGTGTAGATAGTAGCCTACAGATACAGACTCAGTTGGTTAGAGGGTGTAGATAGTAGCCTACAGATACAGACTCAGTTGGTTAGAGGGTGTAGATAGTAGCCTACAGATACAGACTCAGTTGGTTAGAGGGTGTAGATAGTAGCCTACAGATACAGACTCAGTTGGTTAGAGGGTGTAGATAGTAGCCTACAGATACAGACTCAGTTGGTTAGAGGGTGTAGATAGTAGCCTACAGATACAGACTCAGTTGGTTAGAGGGTGTAGATAGTAGCCTACAGATACAGACTCAGTTGGTTAGAGGGTGTAGATAGTAGTCTACAGATACAGACTCAGTTGGTTAGAGGGTGTAGATAGTAGTCTACAGATACAGACTCAGTTGGTTGTGCAGCTGCTTTCCCCCTTTTCTTGTAATAATTGCTCAACCAGTCTGTGACTGCGGTTGTGGGGAACCTTTTTCTTAAACACATGCCCCCCAAAAGGTCTGTGCACAGCCCTGCTTTGGACCATATTAGACTTCAAAAAAGCAAACATACATATATATACACATATATATACACATATATATACACATATATATACACACATATACACATATATATACACATATATATACTTTGGACCATATACATATACATACATATATATATATACATACATATATATATACATACATACATACATATATACATACATACATATATATATACATATATATATACATATATATATATTGTGAAGGGAAGCTCCAGTTGTAAATATGCAGCTCCAGTTCAATTTCTTGTATTCAGAGTCTTTCTTATTATATAAATAAGTAATAAGAGCTAAGACACTACAGTTCACATAAACGTTTTAAGCTTAGGACAGTTCAACAACACAACCAAGGGTGCAGCCTGTCCATGTGGTGATATGTGTCAGTCTTACAGCAGTCTTAAATAAAGGTTCAATAAAAGCACAGATACAGGTCCATTTTGTTAATATGCTCTACTATGCTCTACTACTTCATGCCAAATAACTAAATGGTTAAATAGTTCAGCATCTGTCATTTCTACATACCCAGTTTCATGCAACTTCTTCAAACAAAGCCAACGTCACACAGCAGGCAGCGTTCATAGAGTTCTGCAACTGTACCCCTTGAAGAATTTGAGAATCCTCATAGCAGTTTAAATCTGCCCACCCTCCACGGTCTTCTTTCTGTGAATTAACCTCTTTAATAGATTCGAGCATTCATGAACCGTCCGTTATAAACGAACTCGATAGGGTTGGAAATAACCACAACTTTCAAGATCCTACGTTTATTCGATTCTGCGCCGCTCCAGTCCTCTTCCGTGTCCTGTTTTTGCTCGTGCCCTTCGTTTCACCTAGTGGGCGTGCAAAAACAAACTCAACTGCATATTCACATACGCTTTTCCATTTGCCGTTAAATGTCACGAGAGCCCAGGTCCGTTGTCACGGTCCACAAACAGAAATCATATTATCGGACCAGTCTTTCCGTTGCATTTTAGGACTGTTTGAACTGTCATTATTACATTGTAAATAAGTGTAAATGCATAACCAATTTATCATAGTTTCACAAATGGCATCGGGCGCGCGCCGCTCTAGCATGTTCTGACTTCATACATTGTGATTAACTATTGAACAAAGGAAAAGACAGAGTTGTTCCTTGGCTGTTCGACAGAGGCACATATTTCAAAAGAACATCCTCTTCCTGACAAGAATGTCGGTGTCTATCCTAGTATGAGGGGTCATACTGGGAAAGTAGGCCTAGGTCATTTGTCAAAAGTATCTAATGACAGGACAGTATGCACACACCGCAGTACATAAGGTTGTTGCTGTGTGTTATTCTATTGGTCATGATTAGGTTATTTTATTTACCGGTCAAGGTTAATTACATTTAAAATTATTTTCTCTGTCACACACCCAAACATAAACTAACCCATCCACACATAAACTAACCCATACACACATAAACTAACCCATACACACATCCACACACAAACTAACACATCCACACATAAACTAACCCATACACACATCCACACATAAACTAACCCATACACACATCCACACACAAACTAACCCATACACACATCCACACACAAACTAACCCATACACACATCCACACATAAACTAACCCATACACACATCCACACACAAACTAACCCATACACACATCCACACATAAACTAACCCATACACACATCCACACACAAACTAACCCATACACACATCCACACACAAACTAACCCATACACACATCCACACACAAACTAACCCATACACACATCCACACACAAACTAACCCATACACACATCCACACACAAACTAACCCATACACACATCCACACACAAACTAATCCACACACAAACTAACCCATACACACATCCACACACAAACTAACCCATACACACATCCACACACAAACTAACCCATACACACATCCACACACAAACTAACCCATACACACATCCACACAAAACTAACCCATACACACATCCACACATAAACTAACCCACATCCACACATAAACTAACCCATACACACATCCACACACAAACTAACCCATACACACATCCAAAACTAACCCATACACACATCCACACATAAACTAACCCATACACACATCCACACACAAACTAACCCATACACACATCCACACATAAACTAACCCATACACACATCCACACATAAACTAACCCATACACACATCCACACACAAACTAACCCATACACACATCCATAACCCATACACACATCCAACACAAACTAACCCATACACACATCCACACATAAACTAACCCATACACACATCCACACACAAACTAACCACACACATCCAACACAAACTAACCCATACACACATCCACACAAAACTAACCCATACACACATCCACACACAAACTAACCCACACACATCCACACACAAACTAACCATACACATCCACACACAAACTAATCCACACACAAACTAACCCATACACACATCCACACACAAACTAACCCATACACACATCCACACACAAACTAACCCATACACACATCCACACACAAACTAACCCATACACACATCCACACACAAACTAACCCATCACACATCCACACATAAACTAACCCATACACACATCCACACATAAACTAACCCATACACACATCCACACACAAACTAACCCATACACACATCCACACATAAACTAACCCATACACACATCCACACACAAACTAACCCATACACACATCCACACATAAACTAACCCATACACACATCCACACATAAACCCCACACACATCCACACACAAACTAACCCATACACACATCCACACACAAAACTAACCCATACACACATCCACACATAAACTAACCCATACACACATCCACACACAAACTAACCCATACACACATCCACACATAAACTAACCCATACACACATCCACACATAAACTAACCCATACACACATCCACACACAAACTAACCCATACACACATCCACACACAAACTAACCCATACACACATCCACACACAAACTAACCCATACACACATCCACACCGTCTCAGTAGCAGATCCCTCTCCTCTCTCAGATTAATAATCCAAACTGACAATCCTACCTCCTTTCCTTCCCCTCTCTCACCTTTAGCCATATGCCCCAGCGACCCGACCACCATGCTGTCATAGACATGTCCTACGACCCGTTGGGCCAGGCCTGGGTACTTGTGTGGCTCCCTGACCATCTGGCTGAGCAGCTGGGTGAAGGTGTACCCACCGATGGAGAAGGCGTGGACCAGAAGGGGGCGACCTTTGAAACGCGGGTCTCCCAGGACCTCCAGGACCTCAGCCCCATACTCCAGCCCCCAGCGAGGCCACAGGAAGTGCCACACTGTGCTCTCCACAGATAGGATGTCCAGGCCGCGTTCCAGGTAGAGGTCCCGGTACTTCGCCATGGCCCCCGGTCGGGCGCCCAGCGACGGGAAAAACAGGAGGATGGGACAGGGGGAGGATGGCGAAGATCGAGAGAGGATTGGTACATCCAAAAATGAAGGGGTGAGAGTTGAGGAAACATTTTGTTGAGAGGGGAAGCCTGGGAGCAAGGGGTTGTAGACTGACTACGAGGTTGAGGGAAGAGGAGAGTCTAGATGGGAGTATAAGGAGGAGGTGGTGGAGATGGTGAGAGCGGGAGGGGGTATCGCCCCCTGGTCTCCGGCTGGTGTAGTAGTAGATGATGCTCTGGGCTATAAACCGCCCCGCTTCCACTATCACAGACATGGTTGTCCCAGAGTGGGAGTCACTGGGGGAAGGAACAGAGGAAAGAATTAGAGCAGGAGTAGAAGTTTAGTTACAGAGGGAGAAAACGGCCTTCGTGCCTGTTTGTGTCATCATGCCAACTCTTTGTCACTCATTGTTAGTTTTGTCTTGAAGAGGACAGGTGTTGCCAAGACCACCACAGTCCACAGACATACCTTCTATTTTTATGCTCGTGCGCTTCAATTCATGCAGTGGGCAACAACCAACTCGGTGTCTCGGTCCACAAACAGAACTCATGTTATCGGACCTGTCTTTCCGTTGCATTTTAGGACTGTTTATTTACATTGTAAATAATTGTACATCGATAACCTATTGATCATAGTTTCACAAATGGCATCGGGCTCATGCCACTCTTATACGAAAAGGCATGTTTGTTCGCTTGGCTGTTCGTCAGAGGCAAATATTTAAAATAACAGCCTCTTCCTGCCAAGTATGACGGTTTCCTGCCAAGTATGACAGCAGATCTGTGCTTCAGGGTTTCATACTGGAAAAGTAGGCCTCTGTCATATGTCCCCCAATTTGACCTTCCGTCGTCAAAAGTATCTAATAACACAACAGTATGCACACACCACAGTACATGAGGCTGCTCCTGTGTGTAATTCTATTGGTCATGATGAAGGATTGTTAGCAGACATGGAGAAAATAACTTGTTCTGTTGTAGATGCATACCAAAGCAATTCCCCTGTGCTGCCACATGGTGGTGCCAGACACTAAGTACATTAATTTGTCAATTGTCGTCAAAGTGGAAGTTTAGGCCTAGTTTAAATATAGAAAGGATTTCTCCTTTCCGTAAATCCTATCATTACCTCAAGGAAGGGAGGGTGGGTGACTGCATTTTTAAGGGATTTAAACAAGGCATATGTCTCATCATTGGTAGAATTGTTGTTGTTCAGTTCTGGTCCTAGGGATCCACAAGGTATTTTTTAAATTTTTTTATTTCACCTTTATTTAACCAGGTAGGCTAGTTGAGAACATGTTCTCATTTGCAACTGCGACCTGGCCAAGATAAAGCATAGCAGTGTGAACAGACAACACAGAGTTACACATGGAGTAAACAATAAACAAGTCAATAACACAGTAGAAAAAAAGAGTCTATATACATTGTGTGCAAAAGGCATGAGGAGGTAGGCAAATAATTACAATTTTGCAGATTAACACTGGAGTGATAAATGATCAGATGGTCATGTACAGGTAGAGATATTGGTGTGCAGAAGAGCAGAAAAGTAAATAAATAAAAACAGTATGGGGATGAGGTAGGTAAAATTGGGTGGGCTGTTTACCGATAAGACTATGTACAGCTGCAGCGATCGGTTAGCTGCTCAGATAGCAGATGTTTGAAGTTGGTGAGGGAGATAAAAGTCTCCAACTTCAGCGATTTTTGCAATTCGTTCCAGTCACAGGCAGCAGAGTACTGGAACGAAAGGCGGCCAAATGAGGTGTTGGCTTTAGGGATGATCAGTGAGATACACCTGCTGGAGCGCATGCTACGGGTGGGTGTTGCCATCGTGACCAGTGAACTGAGATAAGGCGGAGCTTTACCTAGCATGGACTTGTAGATGACCTGGAGCCAGTGGGTCTGGCGACGAACATGTAGCGAGGGCCAGCCGACTAGAGCATACAAGTCGCAGTGGTGGGTGGTATAAGGTGCTTTAGTGACAAAACGGATGGCACTGTGATAAACTGCATCCAGTTTGCTGAGTAGAGTGTTGGAAGCTATTTTGTAGATGACATCGCCGAAGTCGAGGATCGGTAGGATAGTCAGTTTTACTAGGGTAAGTTTGGCGGCGTGAGTGAGGCTTTGTTGCGGAATAGAAAGCCAACTCTAGATTTGATTTTCGATTGGAGATGTTTGATATGAGTCTGGAAGGAGAGTTTCCAGTCTAGCCAGACACCTAGGTATTTATAGATGTCCACATATTCAAGGTCGAGGTTCAAAGGCAGTATATTCCTATTCCTTTATTGACATACATTGTTATACTTCATTTTGAGATCATTTACTGCTATAAGAATATATTGAAATTGGTTATAACATATGTAATGAGCTAATCATATTACCATTAATTAAAGGCTTATTTTGTGCTTTAACTGAGGAGGGTCCCATGTACCTCAAAACCCCCATCCCACTCTATCACTCTGCTCATTGGGGTTTCACCAGGGCCATGTGTGTTGTCAGTTGGATTGTGTGTATGTTGTCAGTGCATATTTTCAGTGGAGCTGTGTGTGTGTATGTCTGTTGTCAGTTGGATTGTGTGTCTGTTTCCAGTGGAGCTGTGTTGTGTGTAGGTGTGTTGTCAGTTTGGCTGTGTGTGTGTGTGTGTGTGTTGTTGTTCCGTGGCGTTGCTGTGTGTTTGGAAAGCCTGAGATTTCCTGTGTCGGACTCAGCAGGATCACTTTCAGGAGCAGTCAGGCAGATAAATGTCAGAGTCCCAGAAAATACCTCTTAGTCCCCCTGGGCCCTGCCCCAGAAGTGCCCTCCTCATGCCTTTACCCCACCTCACACACACACCCTCCAACAGGTCAGGTCTGAATCCTGACTCTGCCACAATCCCTGTGTGTCCCCCCCCCCAAAAAAAAATTGGGGGGGGGCTGCCTCTCGTGCCTCCTTCAATGGTTAGCCTCTTCATATCACCGCCGCTCCTCCTTCGCTGCCTTTATCTCTTTTCCACGCTGCTTCGTCCCTTGGTGGTGAGCAGTTCTGTCATGCCCGTGAATGTAGAGGACCAAGGTGCAGCGTGCTGAGCGTACATATTCCTTTATTTATATGACGCCAACAATAAACAATCCAAAAACAACCGTGAAGCTAAAGGCAATAGTGCCAACAAACAAAGACAGCTACACACAATCACAGGTGGAAAAAATGGCTGCCTAAGTATGGTTCCCAATCAGAGACAACGATAGACAGCTGTCCCTGATTGAGAACCATACCCGGCCAAAACAAAGAAATACAAAACATAGACAAATGAACATAGAATGCCCACCCAAATCACACCCTGACCAAACCAAAATAAAAGAGACAATAAACAAAAGTTCCAAAAGAATAAAGACATTTCAAATGTCATATTATGTGCAAACAGTTAAAGTACAAAAGGGAAAATAATCACACCCTGACCAAACCAAAATAGAGACAATAAAAGCTCTCTAAGGTCAGGGCGTGACAATTACACTCACAAAAGTTCCAAAAGAATAAAGACATTTCAAATGTCATATTATGTGCAAACAGTTAAAGTACAAAAGGGAAAATAAATCAACATAAATATGGGTCTCTCTCTCTTTCTACTGTTTAGAACTCTCTCTCTCTTTCTCTCTCTCTCTCTTTCTACTGTTTAGAACTCTCCCTTTCTCTCTCTCTCTTTCTACTGTTTAGAACTCTCTCTCTCCCTTTCTCTCTCTCTCTTTCTACTGTTTAGAACTCTCTCTCCCTTTCTCTCTCTCTCTTTCTACTGTTTAGAACTCTCTCTCTCCCTTTCTCTCTCTCTTTTCTTTTAAAACTCTCCCTTTCTCTCTCTCTTTCTACTGTTTAGAACTCTCTCTCCCTTTCTCTCTCTCTCTTTCTACTGTTTAGAACTCTCTCTCTCCCTTTCTCTCTTTCTTTCTTTCTACTGTTTAGAACTCTCTCTCTCCCTTTCTCTCTCTCTTTCTACTGTTTAAAACTCTCCCTTTCTCTCTCTCTTTCTACTGTTTAGAACTCTCTCTCTCCCTTTCTCTCTCTCTTTCTACTGTTTAAAACTCTCCCTTTCTCTCTCTCTTTCTACTGTTTAGAACTCTCTCTCTCCCTTTCTCTCTCTCTTTCTACTGTTTAAAACTCTCCATTTCTCTCTCTTTATACTGTTTACAACTCTCTCTCTCCCTTTCTCTCTCTCTCTTTCTACTGTTTAGAACCCTCTCTCTCCCTTTCTCTCTCTCTCTTCCTACTGTTTAGAACTCTCTCTCTCCCTTTCTCTCTCTCTCTTTCTACTGTTTAGAACCCTCTCTCTCCCTTTCTCTCTCTCTCTTTCTACTGTTTAGAACTCTCTCTCTCCCTTTCTCTCTCTCTCTTTCTACTGTTTAGAACTCTCTCTCTCCCTTTCTCTCTCTCTCTTTCTACTGTTTAGAACTCTCTCTCCCTTTCTCTCAATTCAATTCAATTCAATTCAAGGGGCTTTATTGGCATGGGAAACATGTGTTAACATTGCCAAAGCAAGTGAGGTAGATAATATACAAAAGTGAAATAAACAATAAAAATGAACAGTAAACATTACACATACCGAAGTTTCAAACCAATAAAGACGTTGCAAATGTCATATTATATATATATACAGTGTTGCAACGATGTACAAATGGTTAAAGAACACAAGGGGAAATGAATAAGCATAAATATGGGTTGTATTTACAAGGGTGATTGTTCTTCACTGGTTGCCCTTTTCTTGTGGCAACAGGTCACAAATCTGGCTGCTGTGATGGAACACTGTGGTATTTCACCCAGTAGATATGGGAGTTTATAAAAATTGGGTTTGTTTCAAATTATTTGTGGGTCTGTGTAATCTGAGGGAAATATGTCTCTCTAATATGGTCATACATTTGGCAGGAGGTTTGGAAGTGCAGCTCAGTTTCCACCTCATTTTGTGGGCAGTGAGCACATAGCCTGTCTTCTCTTGAGCCAGGTCTGCCTACGGCGGCCTTTATCAATAGCAAGGCTATGCTCACTGAGTCTGTACATAGTCAAACTTTCCTTAAGTTTGGGTCAGTCACAGTGGTCAGGTATTCTGCCACTGTGTACTCTCTGTTTAGGACCAAATAGCATTCTAGATTGTTCTGTTTTTTTTTTAATTCTTTCCAATGTGTCAAGGAATTATCTTTTTGTTTTCTCATGATTTGGTTGGGTCTAATTGTGTTGTTGTCCTGGGGCTCTGTGGGGTCTGTTTGTGTTTGTGAACAGAGCCCCAGGACCAGCTTGCTTAGGGGACTCTTCTCCATGTTCACCCCTCTGTAGAAGATGGCTTTGTTATGGAAGGTTTCGTAATCTCATCCTTTTAGGTGGTTGTAGAATTGAATGGCTCTTTTCTGGATTTTGATAATTAGAGGAATCTGCCTAATTCTGCTCTTTATGCATTATTTGGTGTTTTACGTTATACACAGAATATTTTAACAGAATTCTGCATGCAGAGTCTCAGTTTGTTGTTTGTCCCATTTAGTGAATTCTTGGTTGGTGAGCGGATCTCTCTCTCTCTCTTTCTCTCTCTCTTTCTCTCTCTCTCTCTCTCTCTCTCTCTCTCTCTCTCTCTCTCTCTCTACCTCTCTCTCTCTCTGCCTCTCTCTCTCTCTCTACCTCTCTCTCCCTCTCTCTACCTCTCTCTCTCTCTCTCTCTCTCTCTCTCTGCCTCTCTCTCTCTCTCTACCTCTCTCTCCCTCTCTCTACCTCTCTCTCTCTCTCTCTCTCTCTATCTCTCTCTCTATGCAGCATTCTATCTATTTTCCTTTCTCTTTCTGCCTGTCTCTCATCCCCTTTCCTCTCTTTTGGCTTTTCACTCTCTCTGTATCTCTCCCTTCTTCTCGGTACAGACTCCAATCTCTATTTGTCAAATAACTAGATCCCTCTTTCTCCAGTCTGCAACATCCCACAGGAAGAGACTCATTACATTTGCATTCCTGTACAGACAAAAACTGGGTGTAATTTGTGTTTCAATCAATCAATTAATCAATCAATTAAATTCTATTTAAATGCCATCCTCAAAATCCTGTGGTTGACTTGGGCAGGAGCTCACTGGAGCTGAGTACAGGCACCTAAATATTCTACTGCTTGAGCTCCTCTTCCTCTTCTAGAATATTAGCTCAAACGTATTGTGGAGCTCCCGCACCTAAACATAAACAGTACCAGCATCCAACATGAATACCGGCACCTATTCCTGTCCATCACCTGATTTGAGGTTTTCAATACAGAATGTTCGGTGTCCTTCAACGAGTGAGTAGTATATACCCGTGAGGTATCCCTCTGTATCTTGTCACTCCAATGGGAATCAGTCTGGCCACCAAAGTCATCTCTATTGGCCATCAACAGCATCCACCAGCTATCTGTAACCTGCTACTATAATGCATTAAAACCAGGGCTTAAATCAAAATTAACACCCACCAGATTTTGGCATTGCTGGGTAAAATGTCCATTTCACTCGTATTTGTGAATAAAAAAAGTTTGATCACATTTATAGTCAAATAAATGTTAATTTTACCTTATTTAACCAGGCAAGACAGTTAAGAACAAATTCGTAATTACAGTGATGGCCTACCAAAAGACAAAAGGCCTCCTGCAGGGACAGGGGCTGAGATTCAAAATAAATCTAATATAAATATAGGACAAAACACACATCACAACAAGAGAGACAACACACTACATAACGAGAGACCTAAGACAACAACATAACAAGGCAGCAACACATGACAACACATGTTGGTAGCATGGTAGCAACACAACATAACAACAACATGGTATCAACACAACGTGGTAGCAGCACAAAACATGTTGCAGACATTATTGGGCAAAGTCAACAGCACAACGGGCAAGAAGGTAGAGACAACAATACATCACGCAAAGCAGCCACAACTGTAAGTGTCTATGATTGAGTCTTTGAGTGAAGAGATTGAGATTAAACTGTCCAGTTTGTGTTTGTTGCAGCTTTTTCCAGTCGCTGGCTGCAGCAAACTGAAAAAAAGAAGGACCAGGGATGTGTGTGCTTTGGGGACCTTTAACAGAATGTGACTGGCAGAATGGCTGTTGCATGTGAAGGATGAGGGCTGCAGTAGATATCTCAGACAGGGGAGAGTGAGGCCTAAGAGGGTTTTATAAATAAGCAAATGCTGCTGTCAAAGTATTTCTGCCTTTTTGTTTCATAGCTGGTCAATTACGAATCCTATTCAGCACTTCGGGCTGCAACACTGCCTGGCTGTGCGCATGTGAAGAGCTGAGTGAAATATTCATTTTTAGAAGCGCTGCGCACATGCATAAAAGTAGGTCTAATTTACTTGAAATGAGACTGTGTTGTTGTGTTTCTTGACTATTTACATTGTTTTGTTCACAAGCTAGGTTGTTTTTCTATGTTTGAGTTTTAAATGCTAGGGAAGAGGTGACAACGCTTCTAATAGTCAGACTGAAAGTCAGTCACAAACATGACTCTTGTCGCGCTATCACGGTAACCTCCCGACCTTAAAGGCAGTAGGTGGAATGTTTTGTCTCATCTGTGATATTTTGGTTAAAAGACTCAGGTCACAAAACATTTAATTAAACATTATAAACTGGGTGGTTCGAGCTCTGAATGCTGATTGGCTGAAAGCCATGGTATGTCCAGGCACTCTGTGTTGTGTCGTACTTAGGAACAGCTCTGAGCCATGGCATATTGGCCATATACCACATCCCCTCAGGCCTTATTGTTTAAATATACCACATTAGTTACTTCTTACTAGTAATACATTTATTGTTTTAGAGACATTACAAAGCATGTTTAGCAATTGTCTTTGTGTTTTGGTGTAATTATTGCACCCCAAAAATATTTTGGCTGGTACTTGCCACAGTGGCTAGTGGACCAAAAAGTTTATTTGAAGCCCTGATAATAACACATACATATACACACAATTAAGCGTATACCAGTACACACACTCTCACATGCACTTGCACACAGTACATTAGAACATACATTCACATAATAACATCTCTCTCTCCCCATCTCTCTGTATGTTATCTATGTGTGTGTGTGTGTGTGTGTGTGTGTGTGTGTGTGTGTGTGTGTGTGTGTGTGTGTGTGTGTGTGTGTGTGTGTGTGTGTGTGTGTGTGTGTGTGTGTGTGTGTCTGTGTGTGTGTGTGTGTGTGAGAGAGACCGCCGGATGTGTGGCAAACCGGGCCATGTGTGTGCGTGCGTGCGTGCGGCGTGTGTGTGTGCTTTACGCCTGCATGTCTCAATATTTACGCTGGTATCCGTGGACAATGTAATGGGATTCTATTCAATATGCAAATATTCTGTGAATATTGATGCAGTTCCTTCACACACATGAATACAAGCACAGTCAAATGAAAGGAGAGGGTACTTTAAGCTTCTTAAATACAGGTGTGTGTCTTCCCTACAGCAATATGTATGCATACTTTGGAAATAATAGTATTTGTACATTGTGTATGTGAGTGTGTACTAGTCAACTAAAAAAGGTCACCAGAGGCATATGAAACCAAGTGACTGAGTTGTGGCACCACTACCACGGTCTAATACAACTGTCACAGTGTACATGGAACCTTTCATAAGGACGATCTAAGGGAGGGAAAAACAATATGTGTGTGTACTGTGTGTGTTTGTGTGTACTGTGTGTACTGTGTGTGTGTGTGTGTGTTCTATTAAAATGCACGACAGTGTTCCAGCATATGGCTTATGTCTCAAGCAAGGGCAAAGTGCATATGTATCAGTGAGCGTGATTATGCAGGTAGATGCGTGCATGCGTGTGTGTGTGAGAGAGAGAGCGAGTGGAGTCTGTGGCCTCCCATGGGGAGACAGAGTTAACATACATTAGGAAGATCCCTTTTGCTAACATACAGAGGGCAAGAGAGCAGATGGGGAGTGAGATAGAGATAACATACAGGTAGATGGAGCATGAGTGATGGGGTGAGATAGAGATAACATACAGAGGAAGAGAGATGTACTCCTTCATTGTTCCCGGACCAGGAGGCACATACAGAGGAAGAGAGATAACATACAGAGGAAGAGTGTGTGTACTGTGAGAATGGGGAGAGGTAGAGATAACATACAGAGGAAGAGAGAGATGGGGTGAGATAGAGATAACATACAGAGGAAGAGAGAGATGGGGAGAGAGATAGAGATAACATACAGAGGAAGAGAGAGATGGGGAGAGGTAGAGATAACATACAGAGGAAGAGAGAGATGGGGAGAGAGATAGAGATAACATACAGAGGAAGAGAGAGATGGGGAGAGGTAGAGATAATATACAGAGAGGAAGAGAGAGATGGGGAGAAAGATCGAGATAACATACAGAGAGGGAGAGGGAGATGGGGAGAGAGATAGGGATAACATACAGAGGAAGAGAGAGAGTATACAGAGAGGGAGAGAGAGAGAGATATAGCATACAGAGAGGGAGAGAGAGATGGGGAGAGACAGAGATAACAAACAGAGGAAGAGAGAGATGGGGAGAGAGATCGAGATAACATACAGAGAGGGAGAGAGAGATGGGGAGATAAAGATAACATACAGAGAGGAAGAGAGAGATGGGGAGAGAGATAGAGATAACATACATAGAGGGAGAGAGATAACATACAGAGAGGGAGAGAGAGATGGGGAGATATAGAGATAACATACAGAGAGATAGGGAGAGAGAGAGAGAGAAAGAGAGACAGAGATGTTATTATGTGAATGTATGTTCTAACGTACTGTGTGCAAGTGTATGTGAGAGTGTGTGTACTGGTATACGCTTAATTGTAACAACAGAATGATAACATAAAAACAGATTTCAGGCCTACTTCAACAGCATCAAAACACTACTGAAATAGTTCCATGACAAAAGCGTATGTTATCCTGTGTTCTAATAAAAGGAACAGGGGGAAGGGGCAGTGGAGCTATAGATGGCACAGCTAATATGGACCGTTCTACTCTATTGTTTCCTTCAAACAAAGCAACTTTATGAACCTCACAGGCTGCCATTGTTTTATACTGTCCGGATGCAAGGAGCCTAGGGACGGGTCGGAGAGAGAGTGAACACACGCACACACACACACACGCACACACACACACACACACACACACACACACACACACACACACACACACACACACACACACACACACACACACACACACACACACACACACACACACACACACACACACACACACACACACACACACACCTAGGGACGGGTCGGAGAGAGAGTGAACACACGCACACACACACGCACGCACGCACGCACGCACGCACACACACACACACACACACACACACACACACACACACACACACACACACACGCACACACACACACACACACGCACACACGCACACACGCACACACACACACCTAGGGACGGGTCGGAGAGAGAGTGAACACACACACTGCCTATTCTCTGGGGGAAATGTCTGTCTACCTCCTCGTGTCCTAAAGACACCAGTCATTGTCGGGCAGTAGAATCACCCCGACACACACAACACCTCCATCAGATACCAATCACATGAACATACCATAGGCCAAAGGGGATTCCATATCTCAGCAAAGGTTATTGTGTGTCAATGGGTTATGTTGTTGTCTTCAGAAAGTCAGTGCCTTGGTCAACTGTTCAATACATCTTCATACTGTACGTACTGTAGATGTGTGTTGGGGTTGGATTATGATCGTTGTTAGAGCCATGGTGTAGGCCTAAACACTGGCATTTAAACACACACACACACACACACACACACACACACACACACACACACACACACACACACACACACACACACACACACACACACACACACACACACACACACACACACACACACACAGGCAGATCAATGCTTGTTTGACTAGATCGCTCTAGACAGAAGCTGAAACTTCCAACGCAGACTAATACGGCCTCATGGAAAATATTACATTTTCCCCTCACCAGGGACCGCAGGCTGGGCTGGGAGCTCATTGCTGAGCCCCTGGTTACCATTAACATGCTCTGCACAGGAGGTCTACATAACAGCTGTGTGATGTTTCAAATCAAGCCCCTTTGAAGCTGCTTGTACTACTTAGGATTTGTATTACAGCACTATCAGAAAGGAGAGTTTGGGGGAGGCAGACTCGTATTATGTTGTTACGAATAGTAGATATGAATTAATGAAGAGATGGAGCTGTAGCCAGGTTGGATTTGTATTTTTTTTTTTATTATTATTTCACCTTTATTTAATACCCTAACATTGTTCCACATAATGAAAACAGTGCTCAAATTCACTGGTGTTACTTAAACAATCAAACCAGGAATCAATAATCATCAGAATCCATTATCACTATGTTTTACGATTCAGACATTCAGATCTCCCTTTCTCATAGCCAAATACAGTCCAAATAAACGCCACAAATCAATGATGCCCACCTAGCGAATCTGCTGCTAGTGTTTAGCATCTATCCTGACTACCTGACGACTTACAGCTACTTTTAAAAATTTATTTGGACATTTTTATCACCTTCTGAAAAGTGACTCAAAACCATTATGCATTTTCCTTCTAAAAGACACAAACCATTTTCTCCGTCACCCCCAGTCACAACATCATTTCCGTGGCGACAAAAGTGCCTTGCGAGTGATGTCATCAACAAGCGCTCAACCTAGACCCAAGCCGCAACGACTTTCAATGAATTGTAAATAATTGTTGGCTGTCTGCAGCAACAGTAGTACGGGTTCGATAAACCAAACCTAATTTATCACATCTTTTGAATCTTGAATTAGAATTTACAACATCAATCAGCATCTCTCATCTCTCAATTCGCTAATATTTATAAGAACATTTCGATGGGCACAAATCTATCGTAATTGTCTCTTCATTATTATTTAGAATTTATTAGATTTAAGTAACTGTCTCGTCTGTGATTTAGCATTTTAATTACGACTCTATTCCTAATTCATTATTCAAACAGATCATTTAGTGAACTGGCATCGTCTTGCATCAAAATTCGCTCCGTCCTTATTTTGAGTTGAATGTATTAGTCTTTCAATTTGAACCAAACAAACTATTTAAAACGTTCAGTTTATATCTTATACAAATACTAGTGACTATAACTTTCTCTGCAAAACATACAATTAGTTTAATTACAACCAAAAACTCAAATTTTTTCTAGTTAACACCTTGGCTGGGAACCAAACCCTGGACTGCAGTTTGCAAGACAGCTATGCTCACCACTATACCACCAACGCTATGGAACTGACTGAGAATCTCCGCAAATAGACCCATTTTACAATTGTCTGTTTTCGTAACTCCGGCATCGGGACAACAGAAAATAGCCCTAATTTAAAAGCCCAAAGTTTTCCTCTGCCAGGATTCTCATTAATCTCGCTCTCTTTGTATCTGATCCCTTTTTTTTTGCCGATTGTCACCTCTGATCTTCCCCTCAGTTAAATTACAATCTTGGTGGTGACGTTTGAAGGGAGTGTTACACTCCCGGGAGAAATGTCCAGTTTCGTTACAGTTAAAACATTTTATCTTTTTCTTTTGACTCACCTTATCCACTTTTCTCAACTTTATTCCTTTTTCTACCTCTATTATCCCCCCCCTCGGCTTCAGCAGGCTTCACATATACGGGTGGTGATATTGCAGGTAGCTCCTGCAGCCGTATTCTCACAACCACTATCTCATCGACAAGATTACCTCTGTATTCCTGGTATACTTGAGAAGGATATAATTTGTTACCCTCACCCCCACCCAATTGGCTAACTTTTTCATCTGCGGGAGCGGAGGGCAGCGCATCTGGGCTCTTTTTGGGTTTCCTCCTATTTTCACCCTCAACTCTCTTTTTTGCTTCTGAAAGCCAAACTCCGGCTGTGTATAACCCCTGTTTATTCAGCTTCTTCCATTTTTTTCCACATTCCTTATGTATCTGTTTTATAAGTGATTCCAGCTTTTCTACATTTAGACGGCCATCAAAATCATATTTCTTTCTCCATTTTAGACCGAAATCAATGTTTCTTTTGTCTCTCTGTTCCATATAACGCTCGTCTCCCGTTAGTTCTGGGCTCTCCTTTGAGGATTTACTACCCATGTTAGTTAAATCCTTACTGTTACTAGTAGCTATGGTATTTAATCACTTATCTATGCCTTTCTATTTTTTACCTTCTATGTGTGCGTATTTCTATGAATATGCTATATACCGTTACTCAGTTACTTTAGTTGCTCTCCTGTCTGACTATGTGTGTGTCTCTTTAGTGATAATCAATGTGTATGGGTTTCTATATGTATTTCTCCTTTCTGGAAACTTCGTCTATATATTTGACTTTTGATCGGACATTAAATTTCACCCGTATACAATTATAAGCTCATTATAAACTATTGTTCCTTGGGACTTTCAACGTTAATATCCCATATCTCACTTCTCTAGACTATGTTTCCCTCACCACCTCCGTGGATATTACTTTCTTTCAGTATTGAATAGGTTCAGTTTTCCCGTTCGCCTAGGTTACCCTGCCTTCTCACCAAGCCTAATTTATATTTAGGTATGTCTTTTGAATGAATGGTTATCCTATTTGTACAGAACGACCGTCATATCTAACAAAACTTACTATATCCCTTCCTTCCTATATGTTTATTTGTGGTAGAATTCATTACCAAGGTCATTTCGGACCTCTTACCTTTCTTCCTATCGATTTTGGTTAAAACACAAAGTAGAAACCAAGTGTATTTGTTCAGAATATTCAAGCACCTATCATTGATTAAATCCAAACTCCTTTAGAATATTCAATCAAAAATATCTTAAATAATTCCTTCCAAATTCGAGACTTTTTACCTTCGTCCTGTAGACTGGGAAAAGCAATGCCGGTTCGATTCCGTCACCTTCTCTGTCGCCCTTAGATCTTTATACCGGCCTGTTTTTTTAAACCCCAATCCAGAGGCCAGGTCTTTAAATAACGAGTCCAGACTCGTCCGTGCACGGCTTTCGGCTTTCCCTTCGGACCACAGAGGCAAGTTTGTGGAATCCGGCTCGAAGGACCAATTGTTACTGTAATTTAAGTATACCAATGTGTTTTTATTAATTGAATTCCCTTAATCTCTTTCATGAAAATGTGTAAGATTCTTGTTTGCATAAAATAGACGGAGACCAGTCTTATCAATAATAGGTAACAGAATTTATTCTCGGAGCGCGCTCCCACGTTACCACGAGCAACAGTTTATATACAATATCATGACGTCATTTCATTGCTCCTAAAATGAACCTCCTCCTCCAGACCGGGTCAAAGGGAACTTTAAAGGTTCATTCTCAATTCATTCTGACACCCCCCCCCCCCACCAGCACATACACAGGACACACAACACAACTGAATTAACTTTTGACCCCTCAACATTATCGATCGCAACTTAGCTGACAGTTCTAATTAACAGAAAACCTAGGAATGCACTCACTGTCTTATCTAAAACACCCCAGAGCCAAGTTTCATTGGTTCAACCACAGGTTAACTACCTTATCTGTTTACATAATCCACAACCCATTCGTTTCTTCCTAGTTGGAATGGTGTTCATTAACTTTAATTACTCCTTGTCCGTGTCACACGATCCCTTCTTATGAACTCATATTGTTAATCAGATATAATAAAACAGAGTATAAGTTTACTTAGTTACAGTTCCATTTAAAAAGATTTGCTCAGGAAAATTATGATTAAATGACTAACACATTTCTGATTGGACATCTTAGATCTCAGATTGGCATCAAAGATAAGGCGGCCAGAGTTTGAAAAATTGACCTTTCTGAATCATGTCAAAGATGAACTTCACAGACCTGAAGGCATGACATAATGTGAGGGTTTAGCGTGGGGTGTGTGTGTGTGTTGCAACTGGATAGCAGACCAAAAGTCCCTGCAAGGATAGTAAAACAAGTAAAAATTCTCCCTCGTGGGGACATTTCCCATGTCTCCATGAGGACAAAGGCTATTTTAAGCTTAGGGGTTCAGTTTACAATTAAGGTTAGGAGTTAGTGGTTAGGTTTAAGGTTAGGAGTAGGTTTAGGGTTACAGCTTAAGGTTAGGGTTATGGTAGGGTTAGGGAAAATAGGATTTTGAATGGAAATTAATTTTAGGTCCCCACGAGGATAGAATAACATAACGTGTGTGTGTGTGCATGCATGTTTGATTATGTTCAATAGAGTACAGTCCTGGCCAAAAGGTTTGAGAATGTCAGGTGTGAGTGCATCTGCACTTTGGAGGATGGTCTGGTGTTAAGAAGGCAGCAAAGAAGCCACTTCACTCCAGGAAAAGCATCAGGGACCGACTGATGCTGCAAATGTTTGGACTGCTGAGGACTGGGGTCATTTTCTCTGATGAATCCCCTTTCCGATTGTTTGGGGCATCCGGATAAAAGCTTGTCCGGAGAAGAAGAGATGAGCGCTACCATCAGTCCTGTGTCATGCCAACAGTAAAGCATCCTGAGACCATTCATGTGTGGGGTTGCTTCTCAGCCAAGGGAGTGGGCTCACTCACAATTTTGCCTAAGAACACAGCCATGAATAAAGAATGGTAACACATCCTCCGAGAGCAACTTCTCCCAACCATCAAAGAACAGTTTGGTGATGAACAATGCCTTTTCCAGCCTGATGGAGCACCTTGCCATAAGGCAAAAGTGATAACTAAGTGGCTCGGGGAACAAAAGATCGATATTTTGGGTCCATGGCCAGGAAACTCCCCAGACCTTAATCCCATTGAGAACTTGTTGTCAATCCTCAAGAGGCAGGTGGACAAACAAAAACAAACAAATTCTGAAAAAAACTCCAAGCATTGATTATGCAAGAATGGGCTGCCATCAGTCAGGATGTGGCCCAGAAGATAATTGACAGCATGCCAGGGCAGATTGCAGAGGTCTTGAAAAAGAAGGGTCAACACTGCAAATATTGACTCTTTGCATCAACTTCATGTAATTGTCAATAAAAGCCTTTGACACTTGTAATTATACCTCAGTATTCCATAGTAACATCTGACAAAAATATCTAAAGACACTGAAGCAGCAAACATGGAAATTCATATTTGTGTCATTCTCAAAACTTTTGGCCACGACTGTACACTGTCAAAGTGTGTGTGTGTGCTTGCTAATACATTTGTGTCATTTGTGTCTGTTGTGTACTTGTAAGTATACTTGTTGTGTACTTGTAAGTGTGTGTGATTGAGTGTACTTGAGATTGAGTGTAGACATTCTTGCCCGTCTAACTATCTAGTGGCCAGTGTCCACACTGTAGAGAGACTCTCCTAATGAACAATTTGCTCAGTGAGGTGTGGCCACAGGCATTGTTACAGAGCTTCACACTGGATTACTTATGCAGGGGGTTAGGGGCAGAAAGAGAGATGGGAGGGAGAGAAAGAGGGAGGGAGAAGAGAGGGAGGGAGGGAGAAGAGAGGCTGACAGAGAGGAGAGTGAGCAAGAAGAGAGAGAATTAGAGAGGGAGCCAACAAGAGTACAAGAGGGAGAGTGAGAGAGAGAATATAAGAGAGAGAGAATAGGAGGGAGGGAGAGAGAGTGAGAGAGAGAGTGAGTGTTTGGAACACAATTTCACACACATTCACACACACAGGGAGACGGTTCTCTGCTGCAGCTCCCTGCTGGATTTACTGGATTCACAATCTCTTCCCTTTCACTTGTGGTTGGGTGAGTGGCTCTTTTTTATTCTGAACACTTTCGATGGTGTGTGTGTGTGTGTGTGTGTGTGTGTGTGTGTGTGTGTGTGTGTGTGTGTGTGTGTGTGTGTGTGTGTGTGTGTGTGTGTGTGTGTGTGTGTGTGTGTGTGTGTGTGTGTGTGTGTGTGTGTGTGTGTGTAGTTTATGATCCTCATGTATAGAGAAAAAAGGTAAAGAGCTGTTAGAGAATGACACACACCGTCACAGAGACGACACACTCTTCCTCTACAGCCTTTATAGGTAGACTCTCACTCCTACAGAAAAACACACTTTGTACAAGCTCACATTTGAGGGTGTGGATTCAGCTGCTCAATATCTCCAGATGACACGAAACACTCTTCTATTACAGCCTTTATAGGTAGACACACACACACCTGTGTAGACAAGCAATCCCAGGCATACATAAACACACACACACAGAGGCAGCAGCTGAAGCTGTTTGACTAGCATCAGGAGGAGGGAAGGAATCATTCTGGGCTAAATCTGCAGCATAGCCATGGTCAGCAGTGTGTGTGTGTGTGTGTGTTTGCCTGTGTTAATGTATGCCTGGGATTGCTTGTCTACATAGGTGCGTGTGTCTACATTCTGATGAATTTATGAACGTGTGTATGTATACTGTAGAAATTCATGGCGTTCATGTCATCATGTGAGACAGTGGATACTATAGGCGTGTGTATTGGAGTCTATACAAACATCCTCCACCTCTATAGCATGACAGTGTGTGTGTGCGTGTGTGTGTGTGTGTGTGTGTGTGTGTGTGTGTGTGTGTGTGTGTGTGTGTGTGTGTGTGTGTGTGTGTGTGTGTGTGTGTGTGTGTGTGTGTGTGTGTGTGTGTGTGTGTGTGTGTGTGTGTGTGTGTGTGTGTAAAGCACATATGTACCATTAGGATCAGCGGTAGCAGCACTCTGGTAAAAGCAGCATAGCAGACCACTAAGACCCTCACATCACAGGATTAGCAAGACGTCTTTTGCTACGGTCGTCACCATGGCAAAGCTAGTCAGTGGAACGCTGGTGTCTGAGTGGGTGACGCTTGTCATAGGCAGGTTCGTCACATTCATTGACTCAAAGGCTAAAACTACAGTTGGTGTGATGTTCTAATAACTAGGTATTCACAGGCAGGTAGGCTATAGTTCACTCTGTCAGTAGTAAGGGCAGTGGGGAAATGGGATACCACAGATAGGCTGGATGAACATAGGATCTATGATTAAGCAGGTTGAATGGTTGAATACGTCATGGGGGAACGGTATTCAGATTAGGTGAATAACTGAGATGTAATATAACTATTTGGGGAGTATAAACAGGTTCTGTTTTTACTCAGATACTAATGTTAATCAAGCAAATTTCAGTCATGATCTGAGATTAACCTAATTACATTTGATAGACAACAGATGGCCAGATGTTTAGTTGTTCATTTTAGTGCGACACCTGATCAGATTGAAGTACCACTGGATGTACTAGGAAATGGTTGGGTGTTGGCTCCTCTATCTGCCATGACTCTGAATCCTCTGGACCTGGTCAGTCGTGATTCAGACCTGTTGGATCCTAGCCTGGTGGTTGGCTGCTGTTCTGACCAGTAGGTAAACCAGGACACAGGAGTGGTCACAGTCAATAACCACTGGGGACTATTGACCGTGATTGCCCGGCAATGTCAAATCCATTCTCTGACATATTGCATCTGCAGGCTGGGGTCAACTCCATCAACACAATTCAACTGACCCTGTAGAAATAGGAGAGTGGAATGAAATGACCTCAATTTGGACTATGAAGCATTCAAGCTTCAATGACATAAGTACAACACCAGGTGTTTCCCTAAAAGGACAGCCAAACATTGGCTAGCTTGGTTTCAGAAAGACAAGCAGTGATGTGGAAAATTAGATGGTTGTTGATCCTCACTCTGAGTCAACAACATCTGACCTGCCAGACTTTAGTATGGACCCCCATGTTTTAATTCAACAACATCCGGGCTGCCAGACTTTAGTATGGACCCCCTTGTTCTAATTCAACAACATCCGGGATGCCAGACTTTAGTATGGACCCCCTTGTTTTAATTCAACAACATCCGGGCTGCCAGACTTTAGTATGGACCCCCTTGTTTTAATTCAACAACATCTGGGCTGCCAGACTTTAGTATGGACCCCCTTGTTTTAATTCAACAACATCCGACCTGCCAGACTTTAGTATGGACCCCCTTGTTTTAATTCAACAACATCCGGGCTGCCAGACTTTAGTATGGACCCCCATGTTTTAATTCAACAACATCCGACCTGCCAGACTTTAGTATGGACCCCCATGTTTTACATCAACAACATCCAACCTGCCAGACTTTAGTATGGACCCCCTTGTTTTAATTCAACAACATCCGGGCTGCCAGACTTTAGTATGGACCCCCTTGTTTTAATTCAACAACATCCGGGCTGCCAGACTTTAGTATGGACCCCCATGTTTTAATTCAACAACATCCGACCTGCCAGACTTTAGTATGGACCCCCATGTTTTACATCAACAACATCCGACCTGCCAGACTTTAGTATGGACCCCCTTGTTTTAATTCAACAACATCCGACCTGCCAGACTTTAGTATGGACCCCCTTGTTTTAATTCAACAACATCCGGGCTGCCAGACTTTAGTATGGACCCCCTTGTTTTAATTCAACAACATCCGGGCTGCCAGACTTTAGTATGGACCCCCTTGTTTTAATTCAACAACATCCGGGCTGCCAGACTTTAGTATGGACCCCCATGTTTTAATTCAACAACATCCAATCTGCCAGACTTTAGTATGGAGTCCCTTGTTTTAATTCAACAACATCCGACCTGCCAGACTTTAGTATGGACCCCCTTGTTTTAATTCAACAACATCCGGGCTGCCAGACTTTAGTATGGACCCCCTTGTTTTAATTCAACAACATCCGGGCTGCCAGACTTTAGTATGGACCCCCTTGTTTTAATTCAACAACATCCGGGCTGCCAGACTTTAGTATGGCCCCCCTTGTTTTAATTCAACAACATCCGGGCTGCCAGACTTTAGTATGGACCCCCATGTTTTAATTCAACAACATCCGACCTGCCAGACTTTAGTATGGACCCCCTTGTTTTGCATCAACAACATCCGACCTGCCAGACTTTAGTATGGAACCCCTTGTTTTAATTCAACAACATCCGGACTGCCAGACTTTGGTACGGAACCCCTTGTTTTAATTCAACAACATCCGGGCTGCCAGACTTTAGTATGGACCCCCTTGTTTTACATCAACAACATCCGGGCTGCCAGACTTTAGTATGGACCCCCTTGTTTTAATTCAACAACATCCAGGCTGCCAGACTTTAGTATGGACCCCCTTGTTTTAATTCAACAACATCCGGGCTGCCAGACTTTAGTATGGACCCCCTTGTTTTAATTCAACAACATCCGGGCTGCCAGACTTTAGTATGGACCCCCTTGTTTTAATTCAACAACATCCGGGCTGCCAGACTTTAGTATGGACCCCCTTGTTTTACATCAACAACATCCGACCTGCCAGACTTTAGTATGGACCCCTTGTTTTAATCAACAACATCCGACCTGCCAGACTTTAGTATGGACCCCCTTGTTTTTCACATCCGGGCTGCAACAACATCCATCCGGGCTGCCAGACTTTAGTATGGACCCCCTTGTTTTAATTCAACAACATCCGGGCTGCCAGACTTTAGTATGGAACCCCTTGTTTTAATTCAACAACATCCGGGCTGCCAGACTTTAGTATGGACCCCCTTGTTTTAATTCAACAACATCCGGGCTGCCAGACTTTAGTATGGACCCCTTGGGATGCCAGACTTTTACATCAACAACATCCGGGCTGCCAGACTTTAGTATGGACCCCCTTGTTTTAATTCAACAACATCCGGGCTGCCAGACTTTAGTATGGACCCCCTTGTTTTAATTCAACAACATCCGGGCTGCCAGACTTTAGTATGGACCCCCTTGTTTTAATTCAACAACATCCGACCTGCCAGACTTTAGTATGGACCCCCTTGTTTTAATTCAACAACATCCGGGCTGCCAGACTTTAGTATGGACCCCCTTGTTTTAATTCAACAACATCCGGGCTGCCAGACTTTAGTATGGACTCCCTTGTTTTACATCAACAACATCCGGGCTGCCAGACTTTAGTATGGACCCCCTTGTTTTAATTCAACAACATCCGGACTGCCAGACTTTGGTACGGAACCCCTTGTTTTAATTCAACAACATCCGGGCTGCCAGACTTTAGTATGGACCCCTTGTTTTACATCAACAACATCCGGGCTGCCAGACTTTAGTATGGACCCCCTTGTTTTAATTCAACAACATCCGGGCTGCCAGACTTTAGTATGGACCCCCTTGTTTTAATTCAACAACATCCGGGTTGCCAGACTTTAGTATGGACCCCCTTGTTTTAATTCAACAACATCCGGGCTGCCAGACTTTAGTATGGACCCCCTTGTTTTAATTCAACAACATCCGGGCTGCCAGACTTTAGTATGGACCCCCTTGTTTTAATTCAACAACATCCGGGCTGCCAGACTTTAGTATGGACTCCCTTGTTTTACATCAACAACATCCGGGCTGCCAGACTTTAGTATGGACCCCCTTGTTTTAATTCAACAACATCCGGGCTGCCAGACTTTAGTATGGACCCCTTGTTTTAATTCAACAACATCCGGGCTGCCAGACTTTAGTATGGACTCCCTTGTTTTAATTCAACAACATCCGGGCTGCCAGACTTTAGTATGGACCCCTTGTTTTAATTCAACAACATCCGGACTGCCAGACTTTAGTATGGACCCCTTGTTTTAATTCAACAACATCCGGGTTGCCAGACTTTAGTATGGACCCCCTTGTTTTAATTCAACAACATCCGGGCTGCCAGACTTTAGTATGGACCCCCTTGTTTTAATTCAACAACATCCGGGCTGCTTTAGTAGACCCCTTTTTTAATTCATGGATCCCCTGCCAGACTTTAGTTTGGACCCCCTAATTCAACAACATCCGGGTTGCCAGACTTTAGTATGGACCCCCTTGTTTTACATCAACAACATCCGGGCTGCCAGACTTTAGTATGGACCCCTTGTTTTAATTCAACAACATCCGGGCTGCCAGACTTTAGTATGAACCACATGTTTTACGTCTAGATCATTATCTGAGTAACATTGTAAAACATGGTCCTGAAGAAGCCATTTCATACTTGGATACACTCATTGATTTAACTGATCAGTTCCAACATGAAATGTTTTGTTTAGAAATAGTCTAGCTTTTAGAATAATATATTTGATCATTATGAAAAACTTAAACAATAAATCAAGTGTACTAGTATGCACATATTAGACAGATACTGTACTGTGAAATACTGAGGAAAAATCTTAATATTCAGTCAAATGTAGGATTAAATGATGGATAATAATGTCTCATTATTTCTCAACAATCGGCAGGAATGAAACCAGTAGTATTACCCAGAGTGAAGCTTCCCCAGACACAAGCCTAGTCTGGGATCAAAAAGGATTCGCAACGGAGATTCTCCATGGAAAGCACTTTTTAGTCCAAGACCAGTCTTAATCTGTGTCTGGGAAACTGGCCCATAAAGTATACTTTCAGATAATAATGTTTCTACCTTCAAATGATGTGTTGCCCACCTACATGACTGAATAAATCTGTACTCGCTAAAGATGACGTGGCCAGTTTGATTCAGTCTGTTTTGTTGACATTCCTGTCCAGACCCAAGGCCAGTGAAGTGAGCTAGATAGGATGAAGAGACTGGGGTGTCAGGGCTTTGTTAATATAGCCCTCCTCACTCTCCAACTCACGCTGAATTATTTCTGAAGGCACTGTACAAACACACACACACATTAGTAAATCTGAGACGTGCACGAAAATCAGTCCATTGCCAAGGAGTGTGAAACATCAATCCCTGTGCCTTCATGGGACTCTGGTCAACCTGTTAAACATAAGTGGTATCGCCCAGAGTCAAGTCATCTCCATTTGCGAATGCTCCAGCAGAATCCATTTCAATCTCTCAGGGAGGACAAGAGTCCACACCTCTAATTCACTAGACACCCTTCAGCCTTCTTCCCTCCCTCTTTCTCTCTCTCTAGCCCTCTCTCCCTTTATCCTCTGTGCTCTCTTGCTAGCTCTACCTTTCCATAGCCTTTGCTCTCCCTCTCTCTCTCTCTCTCATAAACCTAACCAACATTCTTAATTTAAAATCACTTCATTAGTGTAAAATGTTAAAAGGCTGTTGAAGGACCGGTCTCCAATCAGATATCCATCTCTATCCTCTCAGTACCACAGCGGTCACACAGCAGACCTTTAAAGCCGTTGTCCTGGAGATGAATGTAAATGACAGAAAGGATAATGACAGAATAATGCTGATAATCCTCATGGGGAAATAGTGTGTTTGAGGATGTGATGTGATTGTTGGCATGATGATGGGTGGTGGTTAAGAGAGTGGGTGAGGGTACACGCACACGTAAGGAAGGGCACGCCGCACACTCACACACTCACACACACACACACAAAAAACACAAAAGGAGAGATTTAGCAATAAACTGAGTGAAGCATTAGAGAGAATAGAAAGGAGTTAGTGGACTGTCATGAAGTCAGAATGCAACATGTCTGTCTGTCTCTCTCTCTATATATATATCTCTTCTCCTTCCACTATATTTCACCCTCTCTCTCGCTCTCCATCTATATCCCTGTCGTGACGTGACTTCCAACCCTCTCTCTCCATCTATATCCCTGTCGTGACGTGACTTCCAACCCTCTCTCTCCATCTGTATCCCTGTCGTTGCGTGACTTCCAACCCTCTCTCTCCTTCTCTCTCCATCTATATCCCTGTCGTGACGTGACTTCCAACCCTCTCTCTCCTTCTCTCTCTCTCCATCTATATCCCTGTCGTGACGTGACTTCCAACCCTCTCTCTCCATCTATATCCCTGTCGTGACGTGACTTCCAACCCTCTCTCTCCTTCTCTCTCTCTCCATCTATATCCCTGTCGTGACGTGACTTCCAACCCTCTCTCTCCATCTGTATCCCCGTCGTGACGTGACTTCCAACCCTCTCTCTCCTTCTCTCTCTCTCCATCTGTATCCCTGTTGTGACGTGACTTCCAACCCTCTCTCTCCTTCTCTCTCTCTCCATCTGTATCCCTGTCGTGACGTGACTTCCAACCCTCTCTCTCCATCTATATCCCTGTCGTGACATGACTTCCAACCCTCTCTCTCCATCTGTATCCCCGTCGTGACGTGACTTCCAACCCTCTCTCTCCTTCTCTCTCTCTCCATCTATATCCCTGTCGTGGCGTGACTTCCAACCCTCTCTCTCCTTCCATCTCTCTCCATCTATATCCCTGTCGTGACGTGACTTCCAACCCTCTCTCTCCTTCTCTCTCTCTCCATCTATATCCCCGTCGTGACGTGACTTCCAACCCTCTCTCTCCTTCTCTCTCTCTCCGTCTGTATCCCCGTCGTGACGTGACTTCCAACCCTCTCTCTCCATCTGTATCCCCGTCGTGACGTGACTTCCAACCCTCTCTCTCCTCTCTCTCTCCATCTGTATCCCTGTCGTTGCGTGACTTCCAACCCTCTCTCTCCATCTGTATCCCCGTCGTGACGTGACTTCCAACCCTCTCTCTCCTCTCTCTCTCCATCTGTATCCCTGTTGTTGCGTGACTTCCAACCCTCTCTCTCTTTCTCTCTCTCTCCATCTGTTTCCCTGTCGTGATGTGACTTCCAACCGTCTCTCTCCATCTATATCCCTGTCGTGACGTGACTTCCAACCCTCTCTCTCCATCTGTATCCCCGTCGTGACGTGACTTCCAACCCTCTCTCTCCTTCTCTCTCTCTCCATCTATATCCCTGTCGTGGCATGACTTCCAACCCTCTCTCTCCTTCCATCTCTCTCCATCTATATCCCTGTCGTGACGTGACTTCCAACCCTCTCTCTCCTTCTCTCTCTCTCCATCTATATCCCTGTCGTGACGTGACTTCCAACCCTCTCTCTCCTTCTCTCTCTCCATCTATATCCCTGTCGTGACGTGACTTCCAACCCTCGCTCTCCATCTATATCCCCCTGTCGTGACATGACTTCCAACCCTCCCTCTCCTTCTCTCTCTCTCTCTCTCTGCTCCATTGAGCACAGTGCAGTGGGACAGGACCTGTCTTTGTCAGGTGCAGTGGAACAAAACACCAGTGAAGAAAGAGAAGGCTTGTAAATGTTCCCACAGACACGTTTATCTTATTTTATTACTCTCTCTCATTCTCTCTTTCCACTTGTTCTGCTGCATGTCAGGAAAGACAGAGGGCTCCCTAACAGACGTACATATTTCATTTTTACAACTGACCACAAGCTCACTAAAACTGAGTTGATTGCTCACAGAGGACTAAACGGAGGCAAACAAAAATTAAAATCTTGATTTCCTGTGTTTTATGTGTTATGCAGTTGACAGTTGTGAGACATACACAATTTCACATGGCAGGATGGTAGACATGTAGATAACATCATAGAATAACCTAATGATTATGTGTGAGAATAACTGAGAACTCCAACCCCCTGTTATCTTAAAATGGCCTGTCTATCTTCCTATATAAGCTTATTAGGGATGGCCATGTGGGTGAAGGTGGGAGGGGGGGGGTATATCTTACTCTGCTCTCTATGAAAGGCATAGACACTAATTAGTCAGGTAATCTTCTGACTGAAACAGGAAGCTGGCATGCCTGTGTAATTGATAGTGAGGGGAGTGGAATTTGAGAATGTTAGCCAAATTAAATGATGCATAATCCCCCTTGTGTAAATAATTGATCAATATGTGTCAAATTGAACAAAAACCCAATCAGGGCAGAGGCATTGTTTTTTCTCTCAAGCTTAATAGCTAATTGGAATGGTTTAGCGTGAAACTAAAAAGGCAACGTGTTTCTTCTGAAGAACAGAATGTCACAACAAATATCTCAATGTTCTACAAAGACGGCATTAAGTACCGTTTATTTGCCTTTCTGTAACACACCAAGAATTAACAAACTCTGGCAAAAGTTTTAACGTCTTGGGGGCTTGTGTGTGTGTGTGTGTGTGTGTGTGTGTGTGTGTGTGTGTGTGTGTGTGTGTGTGTGTGTGTGTGTGTGTGTGTGTGTTGCACACACTCATGACTATGTATGTAGGTGGACGTGGGTGGGTCTCTAAGTACAACCATTCTTCAATGGAAATGTATTTCAAGCATGTACACTCAGAGTGCTGATAGAAGGCAGTGATGTGTGGGCAGTTGTATGTTTCTGAGTGTGCCCCTCAGCTCCACTACTCATTCTTCAGAATCCAGCCAACTACCCCCAGGAAGGCTCAGAGAGGTAGTGAGGCCCACTAAGGTCAACACTACATGGGGCACAGAGACAGGGTCAAGTCACTGAATGTGCTGTAGAGAGATCAGGCCTAGGGTAGTGCTATTAAAAGGTGATTGATCTGTTTGTGTTATGAGCTACACTTGAGAGAGAGAGATGTAGCATATGACAGAGTAACAGAGTGATAGAGAGATGTAGCATAGGACAGAGTAGCAGAGAGAGAGAAATGTAGCATAGGACAGAGTAGCAGAGAGATAGAGAGATGTAGCATAGGACAGAGTAGCAGAGAGAGAGAGAGATGTAGCATAGGACAGAGTAACAGAGAGAGAAAGATGTAGCATAGGACAGAGTAACAGAGAGAGAAAGATGTAGCATAGGACAGAGTAACAGAGAGAGAAAGATGTAGCATAGGACAGAGTAGCAGAGAGAGAGAGATGTAGCATAGGACAGAGTAACAGAGAGATAGAGAGATGTAGCATAGGACAGAGTAACAGAGAGATGTAGCATAGGACAGAGTAGCAGAGAGATGTAGCATAGTTCAGAGTAACAGAGAGAGAGAGAGAGATGTAGCATAGGACAGAGTAACAGAGAGATGTAGCATAGGACAGAGTAACATAGAGAGAGAGGGATGTAGCATAGGACAGAGTAACAGAGAGATAGAGAGATGTAGCATAGGACAGAGTAACAGAGAGATGTAGCATAGGACAGAGTAGCAGAGAGATGTAGCATAGGACAGAGTAACAGAGAGAGAGAGATGTAGCATAGGACAGAGTAACAGAGACAGAGTAACAGAGAGATGTAGCATAGGACAGAGTAACAGAGAGAGAGAGAGATGTAGCATAGGACAGAGTAACAGAGAGGTAGAGAGATAGCATAGGACAGAGTAGATGTGTAGCATAGGACAGAGTAACACAGGACAGAGAGAGAGAGATGTAGCATAGGACAGAGTAACAGACAGAGAGCAGAGAGAGAGATGTAGCATAGGACAGAGTAACAGAGAGATGTAGCATAGGACAGAGTAACAGAGAGATGTAGCATAGGACAGAGTAACAGAGAGAGAGAGAGAGATGTAGCATAGGACAGAGTAACAGAGAGATGTAGCATAGGACAGAGTAGCAGAGAGATGTAGCATAGGACAGAGTAACACAGAGTAGCAGAGAGAGAGATGTAGCATAGGACAGATTAACAGAGAGATGTAGCATAGGACAGAGTAACAGAAAGAGAGAGAGATGTAGCATAGGACAGAGTAACAGAGAGAGAGAGAGATGTAGCATAGGACAGAGTAACAGAGAGAGAGAGATGTAGCATAGGACAGAGTAACAGAGAGAGAGAGATGTAGCATAGGACAGAGTAGCAGAGAGAGAGAGATGTAGCATAGGACAGAGTAGCAGAGAGATGTAGCATAGGACAGATTAGCAGAGAGATGTAGCATAGGACAGATTAACAGAGAGTTGTAGAATAGGACAGAGTAGCAGAGAGATAGAGAGATGTAGCATAGGACAGAGTAACAGAGAGATAGATGGATGTAGCATAGGACAGAGTAACAGAGAGATAGAGAGATGTAGCATAGGACAGAGTAACAGAGATAGAGAGATGTAGCATAGGACAGAGTAACAGAGAGATGTAGCATAGGACAGAGTAGCAGATGTAGCAGAGTAGGACAGAGTAGCAGAGAGATGAGATGTAGCATAGGACAGAGTAACAGAGAGATGTAGCATAGGACAGAGTAACAGAGAGATAGAGAGATGTAGCATAGGACAGAGTAACAGAGAGATAGATGGATGTAGCATAGGACAGAGTAACAGAGAGATGTAGCATAGGACAGAGTAACAGAGAGAGAGAGATGTAGCATAGGACAGAGTAGCAGAGAGAGAGATGTAGCATAGGACAGAGTAGCAGAGAGAGAGAGATGTAGCATAGGACAGAGTAGCAGAGAGAGAGAGAGAGAGATGTAGATGTAGCATAGGACAGAGTAGCAGAGAGAGAGAGTAGCATGTAGCAGAGGACATAGAACAGAGCAGAGCAGAGAGAGATGTAGCATAGGACAGAGTAGCAGAGAGATGTAGCATAGGACAGAGTAACAGAGAGATGTAGCATAGGACAGAGAGCAGAGAGTAGCAGAGAGTAGCAGAGAGAGAGAGATGTAGCATAGGACAGAGTAACAGAGAGATGTAGCATAGGACAGAGTAGCAGAGAGATGTAGCATAGGACAGAGTAGCAGAGAGAGAGAGATGTAGCATAGGACAGAGTAACAGAGAGAGAGAGATGTAGCATAGGACAGAGTAGCAGAGAGATGTAGCATAGGACAGAGTAGCAGAGAGAGAGAGATGTAGCATAGGACAGAGTAGCAGAGAGAGAGAGATGTAGCATAGGACAGATTAACAGAGAGATGTAGCATAGGACAGAGTAGCAGAGAGATATGTAGCATAGACAGAGTAACAGAGAGAGAGAGAGATGTAGCATAGGACAGAGTAACAGAGAGAGAGAGATGTAGCAGAGATGCAGAGAGAGAGATGTAGCATAGGACAGAGTAGCAGAGAGAGAGATGTAGCATAGGACAGAGTAGAGAGAGATGTAGCATAGGACAGATTAGCAGAGAGATGTAGCATAGGACAGAGAGTAGAATAGGACAGAGTAGCAGAGAGATAGAGATGTAGCATAGGACAGAGTAACAGAGAGATAGATGGATGTAGCATAGGACAGAGTAACAGAGAGATAGAGAGATGTAGCATAGGACAGAGTAACAGAGATAGAGAGATGTAGCATAGGACAGAGTAACAGAGAGATGTAGCATAGGACAGAGTAACAGAGAGATGTAGCATAGGACAGAGTAGCAGAGCGAGAGAGATGTAGCATAGGTCAGATTAGCAGAGAGATGTAGCATAGGACAGAGTAGCAGAGAGATATAGAGATGTAGCATAGGACAGAGTAACAGAGAGATGTAGCATAGGACAGAGTAACAGAGAGATAGAGAGATGTAGCATAGGACAGAGTAACAGAGAGATAGATGGATGTAGCATAGACAGAGTAACAGAGAGATGTGTAGCATAGGACAGAGTAACAGACATAGGACAGAGTAGCAGAGAGAGAGAGATGTAGCATAGGACAGAGTAGCAGAGAGAGAGAGATGTAGCATAGGACAGAGTAGCAGAGAGAGAGATGTAGCATAGGACAGAGTAGCAGAGAGAGAGAGATGTAGCATAGGACAGAGTAGCAGAGAGAGAGATGTAGCATAGGACAGAGTAGCAGAGAGAGAGATGTAGCATAGAACAGAGTAGCAGAGAGAGAGAGATGTAGCATAGGACAGAGTAGCAGAGAGAGAGAGATGTAGCATAGGACAGAGTCGCAGAGAGAGAGAGCTGTAGCATAGAACAGAGTAACAGAGAGATGTAGCATAGGACAGAGTAGCAGAGAGAGAGAGATGTAGCATAGGACAGAGTAGCAGAGATGTAGCATAGGACAGAGTAGCAGAGATAGAGAGATGTAGCATAGGACAGAGTAGCAGAGACATATAGAGATGTAGCATAGGACAGAGTAGCAGAGAGATGTAGCATAGGATAGAGTAGCAGAGAGAGAGAGATGTAGCATAGGACAGAGTAGCAGAGAGATGTAGCATAGGACAGATTAGCAGAGAGATGTAGCATAGGACAGAGTAGCAGAGAGAGAGAGGTGTAGTATAGGACAGAGTAGCAGAGAGATGTAGCATAGGACAGAGTAGCAGAGAGATGTTGCATAGGACAGAGTAGCAGAGAGAGAGAGGTGTAGTATAGGACAGAGTAGCAGAGAGATGTAGCATAGGACAGAGTAGCAGAGAGATGTTGCATAGGACAGAGTAGCAGAGATATGTTGCATAGGACAGAGTAGCAGAGATATGTTGCATAGGACAGAGTAGCAGAGAGATAGAGAGATGTAGCATAGGACAGAGTAGCAGAGAGATGTAGCATAGGACAGAGTCACAGAGAGAGAGAGCTGTAGCATAGAACAGAGTAACAGAGAGATGTAGCATATGACAGAGTAGCAGAGAGAGAGAGATGTAGCATAGGACAGAGTAGCAGAGAGATGTAGCATAGGACAGAGTAGCAGGGAGATAGAGAGATGTAGCATAGGACAGAGTAGCAGAGAGAGAGAGATGTAGCATAGGACAGAGTAGCAGAGAGATGTAGCATAGGACAGAGTAGCAGAGAGAGAGAGATGTAGCATAGGACAGAGTAGCAGAGAGATGTAGCATAGGACAGAGTAGCAGAGATAGAGAGATGTAGCATAGGACAGAGTAGCAGAGAGAGAGGTATGGGGAAATAAATGGAGAGGTGTAAAGGAGTGAAGGAGATAGAGGGGGAGGTACTGAAAATGGGGTGAGAGATGAAAAGCAGAGGAATATATTTGCAGGGAAAGAATGAAAGAGAGTAAATGGCTGATTGTCTTGAATACTGATGTTATTCTCTCACTACAGGATAACACACTCTCACTTAAGCAGAGGGTTTCTCCTCGTTTTAAAGAACAAATCAAACAAGGAATGAAAGAGAGTTGGAGGGAGGTGGGTTCAAACACAACTAAAGCACACAGGTTGTTCTCAATGGAAAATTCCATCAGGGCTCCAATCTCTTCACTGAGGCAACTGGACAGAGACCTTGAACCACCCGTTCCTCCCCTCCAAGAAAATAGTTCCCCTTCCATTTCTATACAGAGGACGGACCCCCCCCCCCCCCCCACACACACACACACACACACCACACACCACACACACACACACATTATGTAAATGTTAGAGCTAACTAAAGTGCTGAGAAAATGCATGATATCTGGAAAGTCTCTTTTGTGATTGGTCAGAAGTATATTTCATGTTTTGTTGTCCCAAGACACTTTCCAAGTATACATATGAATGACACATAACTTAAACCTAACATAAATACTGACCTCAGAATCTGACCCCACTAAGTATATGTGTCCAATAACATCGTCGTTCTTGTGGCGATTTGTGGTGGACAACATTTTCCCGGCCTGCTAACTTCAGCAGTCCATTTTAATGGCTGCCCTGCTGTATCATGGGTCGTATAACATCATCAACATGTGATATTATATTCTCTGGAATAACAGACAAAAAACAGGTCAAGCACGAAATGAAACAGAGCAGAAACGTCCCGTTTAAATAACCTCTCCAGTAAAAACAAGTCGGCAGACACATTTCGGCTCAACAACACATATCCATGTATCAAGTCAAACTAACTGTACTGTGACAAAGTGAAAGTATGTCACTCAATGTCCTGTGTGCATCTGTGTTTTAGGTCACTTCACAGGAGAGCGAGCCAACGTGCCCGAGGGGGCCCGGGGAATGGAGGACAGTATGTGACCGGTGCCTAAGTAGCCGCTCCGCTTCACTGTCGGCAACATGCATCACCTTCACCAGATGATGGCTTTGTGCTTGTGGTGCTCTCTCCTCGCCATTCTTCTCCACACGACGGTGTTTGCGGATGAAGAGGCGGATCTTACGAAGCCGACAGGACCACCTGCCAGTAAGGGATGGTCCTATTGGCTAGGCTCGTACTTGCCAAAACAGCCCAGCTTGTCCAGGTTCCCATCACTCCCGGCGGCGCCGTCGTTTCCTTCGCTCAACCCGTTTGGAGGGAAGTCACAGACTAAGAATGCAGGGCCCCAAAGGACCACACCATCAGAGGGACCAACAAAGGAACTGTCAAAGGGACTGATAGAGAGACCAACAGAGGGACCAACAGAGAGACCAACAGAGAGACCAACAGAGAGACCAACAAAGGGACCAACAAAGGAACTGTCAAAGGGACCGACAGAGGGACCGACAGAGGGACCAACAGAGGGACCAACAGAGGGACCAACAAAGGAACTGTCAAAGGGACCGATAGAGAGACCGACAGAGGGACAAACAAAGGAACTGTCACAGGGACCAACAGAGAGACCAACAGAGGGACCAACAGAGGGACCAACAGAGAGACCAACAGAGGGACCAACAGAGAGACCAACAGAGGGACCAACAGAGGGACCAACAGAGAGACCAACAGAGGGACCAACAGAGAGACCAACAGAGGGACCAACAGAGGGACCAACAGAGGGACCAACAGAGGGACCAACAGAGAGACCAACAGAGGGACCAACAGAGGGACCAACAGAGGGACCAACGGAGCCTGAGAATTCACCGGGACATTCAGGGTCTGTGGAGGAGAGTATTAATAAAAGCCCTCAGTCCTCCACCATCACCTCTTGGACTGAAAGTCACCCGAGCTCCACTGAGATAAGAACAGTAACAAACCCACAGACAGTCACTCCTAACAAGAGCACACAACCAAACACCCAAGATATCTTAGATTCTATAACCGCTGTCTTAGATTCCATATCCTCTATATCTATGTCACAGGGGGTTGATATATCCTCCGATAGTCTCACCAGCACAAACATACTGCCACAGACAATAACACACGCATACCTGTCAACAGAAACGTCCCAAACGCCAAAGCACAGTTTGAATGTCACCACTAAGTCTTTCCCCAAGGAAACGAAGATCCAAGATGAACTAGTTCCCCAGAGTGACCCTCTCACAGCCTCTGTCCCACACCTAACATCCCCACAAACCACAGTCCCCACAACCCCGGTCACAACTTCACCAAGGATCACTGTCAACCCAACACAGGTAGAGACCACACTGACCAGACAACCCTTTGACTCTGGCACCCCACCCACGTCCCCACAGACCAGGGTCACCACAAGAAGTCTGGCCTCGACCGTAAGCACCGACATTGGAACTAAAGAGGCCCCGGTCACCGAAACTCATTCCAGTCAGAGTTCACCAGACATGGATTTTTCCGAGGCCAAAGCAGGGCCTGTGGAGGAACGACTGGGAGCAAACACCACCACCAGGACAGACGATAGAACACCAAGGGTTAACTCACCAACACCCGGAGGTAAGTCTCCAACACATCAACAGACATATTGATTTAGTATTAGTGATGGGCAGGCTAAATGACAATCAATGGATGTGATCAATCATTCAAACCAAATGGGGTCTTCAGTCTGTTCAAGAAAAAGGCTGAAGAAAGTGAATGATGGATGGCATCTCTGAAATGGCAGCCATGAGTCGCCACAAACCTCTCTCTAGCTAATAGAGCCCAAGTCCCAGTTCAAATACTTACATCTCTATTGCATCTTTATTATTCTCCTTCCTGGAGATAATCACTTGGTGAACGCAACATAGTGGAAACCACACTGACCCTATCATGTCCCTATCATACATGATCACTCCAAGGAAGGAAGATCGGAAGGAAGGAAAGACGCAATTCCACCTCTTTAGAACAGACCCTAAAAATGATGCAGTGGTTGTTTTATTTTTTATAAACAGATGATATTGGAACGCTCCACTGTGCCTGAAGGGGTGGGGGAGGAGAGAGGGGTATTGTAGTGTGGGGGGTTAGTTAGTATCACTTTGACATGACATTGAGGGAGTACCCATAGCCCGGCGCCAACCCCCACCGCCACTGTAGCGACGCTGGCTCTGTCTGGAGTCTGTATTCATAATAAACCTCAGGAAGCCCCTCCCCCTCGTATAGGCACATCAATCATAGGAGGGTCAAAGGTCAGGTGATACAATGATGAGACGATTATGGCCAACCAGAAGGCAGTGTCACAGGAGAATGGTACAGGGGGCTACTATTGCATATATCTATGCACTGGAATGTATGCAATTATCATCATTATTACACATCTGTCACTTTCAGCACACCATTACTAAAAGCCAACTACTTATGATAGAGAGCATAAACCCCGTAACGCCTTTTAATGTTGCCACTTGACATGCCGTCAGTCAGTCCCTACAGGATTCCCGATCGCAAATGTTTTGGAAAAATCAACAGTTCTCTGCATATAATGCAAGGGCTTGCAAATTTGACCTAATCACTGCACTCCTTTCGCATTAAAACAGTTGAATCATCGCAATATTATTGCATAACACTGACCCATCGCCGCAGTACAAAAAGAAGCATGCAATTTCAACCAATCACCACCGTACACTTACTGCATAATATGGTTCAATCAACCGACACGTCAAACATTTTCCCTCGTCAGTTTCACAATAAATTAGACAGAATGTGAAGAATGTCAGAGTTGCTGCAGCTAAATCAAGCACCTTAGCCTGAAAATATCAGCAACAATCCTGAGGGACTGATTATCTTTGATGAATCAGATGAGCGATAGTGAGAAGAATAGTTTATTTTGCTGTGTTTACTGCAACACAGCACACTGTGTTGTGTCTGGGCATGAGCACAACTTTGGAGGAGAATCCCAATGGCAGCTTTCGTTTTGTTCGTTATGTCTAGGGAGAGCTGTGGTAGTACGCAGTGTTTTTGGATATTTTTGGTCATGTGCAATATTTGGATCTGTTAAGTATTTGTATGTGTTCTTATTTTGAATCAGTACACTGATGCATTGTTTTGTTATATCTAGGTGTCCTATGTGTGAAATATAGTGTGTTGTGTGTTGTGTTGTATTATGACTGTGTTGTGTTGTATTATGACTGTGTTGTGTTGTATTATGACTGTGTTGTGTTGTATTATGACTGTGTTGTGTTGTATTATGACTGTGTTGTTGTATTATGACTGTGTTGTGTTGTATTATGACTGTGTTGTGTTGTATTATGACTGTGTTGTGTTGTATTATGACTGTGTTGTGTTGTATTATGACTGTGTTGTGTTGTATTATGACTGTGTTGTATTATGACTGTGTTGTATTATGACTGTGTTGTATTATGACTGTGTTGTGTTGTATTATGACTGTGTTGTGTTGTATTATGACTGTGTTGTATTATGACTGTGTTGTGTTGTATTATGACTGTGTTGTGTTGTATTATGACTGTGTTGTGTTGTATTATGACTGTGTTGTGTTGTATTATGCTCCGGCCCGGTTTCTGCACGGTGTGACAGACAGTGTGCAGATAAAGTCAACCGGTTGGATGGAAAGTACAAAAAGGTTCTTCGGCTGTCCCCATAGGAGAAACCATTTTTGGTTTCAGGTAGAATCCTCTGTGGAAAGGGTTCTAAATAGAATCCAAAATGGTTCTACCTGGATCCAAAAAGGGTTCCTCAAAGGGTTATCCTATTAGGACAGCCAAATGTTCTAAGAGTGTTGGAGGGAATACTCTGTGGTCTGTATCAGTATTCCAACAGCAAACCCCAATCCTATGGGACCATCCGCTCCTTTCTCCTCCACATCCCCTGTTCATGGATGCTGAACATGCGCCTCGTCATTTAGGCTCCCCCTCTCCCTGTCTACCCTCCCTCCCTTCAGCCATCCATCCACCCTCCTTCCCTCCTCCTGCAAGGGTTGTTGTGGAGGGCTAAAATGTCTCTGTAAGGATGAAGCTGGTGATTATCAAAGCAGGGATGAATACTGGGGAGGGAGAGAACACTGCTATTTCGTTCTGTTCCAGTGCAGATACAATCTATGCATTTGTCTTGTGCAGAATCCTGCAGCGACAAAACAAGTGAACCTCCTACGTCGCCAATCACCCCCAGCGGAGATTCAAATGTGAAAAGAGTGCAGGACACCCGGTACTATAATACATTATCGCCTATCCCTTGGGTATGAAGGAGAATGTCCAGTAATGTCGAGTGTAAGTAAGGCACAGCATTTCAATGTTGGAGACGTGCAAATCATATCCAAAACCAATGAGCTTCCATTGATTCAGAATACGCTTGTTGTGTCACCTTCGTCCTTGACGGGTGTGTGCGTGTGTGTGTACGGTAACACTATGCCAATCTCATCCCCTTCAAAGACAAACTCCAGCTGCAGAGAGCAAAGCAAGGTCAATGAGATAAGAGGGAAGTGGAGGAGGGGGTAAAGAAAGGCTTGGGTAAAGGAGGAGAAGGGGGGTTGTGGCTGAGGAGGTGTGGGGGATGATAAATGAGTCTCTTTAAACCCATCGCGGCAATGCTTTAGATCCCCATCTCCACTCATTTCCCCACAAACAGATTACCCCTTTACCTTTACCTGTCCCTACATTACCATTATCATCAACACTAATGGGGGTGGCAAGACTAAATAATACACACTCCATATGATACAGTAGCACTGTAGATACCATACAACACAGCCGTACGATTTATAGCAGAACCAATCAATTATTATACTTTTTTTTACCCCTTTTTCTCCCTAATTTTCTGGTATCCCAATTAATAATGTCGTGTCTTTGGCTATGCCGGATTAAGTGATATGACATGCTATTCTATAAAATCCTTTCTCTGTAATTAATATTACCTGATTGAGCTAATCATTTAAATGTAATTAACTAGAGTGTTGGGGCACCACAAAATAATATGTATAGAGCTGTTATCTTCCGAATAAACTCTGAAAGACCTAGTAATATTTTACATCAATAGCAGTCAATATTAATCGTTACTTCTTGGTTATCTTCACGAACGCTGGCTAACAAGTTGAATCAGCAATACAAAATTGGGTTTAATTATTTATTTACTAAATACCTAACTAATCACACAGAATTACATATACAAAGAATGAATCATACCTTGATTACAAATTACGTCATAAAGGAAAACGTCCCTAGCGGGCGGAACAGATATGACAGCTGGTTACACAAAAGAAAAGGGGCTGGGTTTGAGTGAAAGAGCGGGAAGACTAAGGGACAATAGCTGTGCTATTGTAAATACAGTATGTATGCATTCTAAATTACCACCCATTTGGGAGTCAAATGCAATAAATATTTACTCTGAGCTGCGCTTCGGTAGGTTGGTGGAAGGCCGTGTTGCCAAACCGAGTCCTTTGAAGAATGTCTCTGTTGGTCAATTGGATACATTGTAGTAAAGTCATTGTGTGGTAGATGGGATACTCTGTCTGTTCTTTCCTAGCCCACGTTTGCAGCTGATGTTGCTAACTCAACGGCTAGGAGGTGTCACTTCTGTAGTGAATAAGAGTTCAAAGTTCATACCATTCGCAACCAAAGCTCACGCTGAGGTTGGCTTAGTTCTGTAGTTGACATGTTAGTCTTTTAACACAGAGGCTGTAGACCTCACGTACTTGGAACAGGAGGTTACATTTTCGTCAAGGCTTTATATAGTGGAGCGAGAAGGGTGTCTGAAAAGTTTTATAACCCATGTCTCTTCACAGGGGCCACTGATTGAGCAGAGCCCTAACCTTATGAAAACTCAAATCTCTCATTTGGAAGCTAAAATTACATTTAATCTCTTCACCAATAATTTTATATTCAAACATTAAATTGAACAACAATTCCATGTGAATACGATAAATCTGATGTGTAGACTTTCCACTGTAGAGTTTGTAGACATCATATTCATTAAGTACCACCGCATATGTTAAATTGGACGGATTACCAGAATCTAGTTAATTTCCCCCCCACCTTCTGATGTTCCCAGAATCTCTATGTTAACCAAGGGGATTTCAAATTTCACAACAGTAGGGTAGAGAGAGGGAAAAGGGGGGAAGAGGTATTTATGACTGTCATAAACCTACCCCCAAGCCAACGTCATGACAGAAGTTACAGTCTGGTTTCATCGCTGCCATCCCGTACGGACTCGGGAGAGGCGAAGGTCGAGAGCCGTGCATCCTCCGAAACACAACCCAACAGATCCGAACTGCTTTTTGACACAATGCCCACTTAACCCGGTAGCCAGCCGCATCAATGTGTCGGAGGAAACGCTGTACACCTGGGGACCGTGTCAGCATGCCCTGCACCCGGCCCACCACTGGAGTCGCTGGTGTGCGATGGAACTAGGACATCCCTGCCGGCCCAACCCTCTCCTAACCCAGACGACACTGGGCCAATTGTTCACCACTCCATGTGTCTCCCGGTCGGCTGCCACAGAGCCTGGACCCGAACCCAGAATCTCTAGTGGCACAGCTAGCACTGCGATGCAGTGCCTTAGACACCTGCGCCACTCGGGAGGCCTTGAACAAATGTATTTTCAATGGTTGTATTGATTAGTGGTTTTACACATATATATAGCTAGATATATTTTCACATCAACCATGTGATTTGAACAGTAACTGATTTCATTTAGATGCTCTTAAAAGCACCAATGGCAAATCAGACCATGGAGGTCAGCCGGGGTCAGAAATGCAGTACAGTATGGTCAATCTCTTCAATCACAAATAGACCACGAACGAAGCAACCCCGAGGTGATTCAACCCGCATGTTTTAATAAACTGCGTGTTTCTACTTTGAAGCACGGCAGCTCGGGGGAAATTACTTCAACCCAGCGTTAGACCCGACATCGTCGGCTAACATGCCACCACTGTGTTACCACGGTAACCCTGATTAGCCATTGCCATCCTGTGCATCGCTAGGCTCATGTGTTGTTTGGTCCAAAATGTAAATTGAGGGAGTAGACTGTTGATCAGGCAAACACACACACATTTCATCACCCAAGGTTACTACTAATACTCATTGAAATATACATTTAAAGAATGCAACGTATTCCCATTAGTATGAAGTCTACAAAACTAACCCAATAAGCCTGTGCACAATGATGCAATATTGTGATTGCATTGAGCAAGAGTGGGAAGGGCAGGAAATTGGAGGATGAGGTATTGTAGCTATATCCAGTTTTAATGAAATATGACTGTCTGTCTCTCTTCACCCTCCTATCCTACCAGCTTCTATTTCTCATCACTCTAAGCTCCATATGTGCGTGTGCGTGTGTGTGTGTGTGTGTGTGTGTGTGTGTGTGTGTGTGTGTGTGTGTGTGTGTGTGTGTGTGTGTGTGTGTGTGTGTGTGTGTGTGTGTGTGTGTGTGTGTGTGTGTGTGTGTGTGTGTGTGTGTGTGTGTGTATGACAGTGATGGAGATGTGTATGCTGGCAGAAGTGAGAGCAGAGAATTTTAATTACAAGTGCTTCACAGGAACCTGGTAAAAAGATGTTTGTTGTGTAGCTAGTCACTGAATGGCTCTGAATTCACATGCAGTCAAAGCTATAACCTCTTTTGGAGCTAGTGCTCTAGTATAGTGCTCTAGTATAGTGCTCTAATATAGTGCTGTAGTATAGTGCTCTAGTATAGTGCTCTACTATCCTGATGTCAGCAGCAGATAAAAGTTGTATTCACAGCATTGCTAACTTAGCTAGCTTAACTTAGCTAGAAAACAAGTTATATTAAGTGGCTAGCAAGCAATATCATAATTTGGTGGCTAATCAGACAGAGCTAACTAATCAGCTGAGCTAGCAAACAAAAAATTCAGATTTGAAAAATACTCCACCAACTGGCTCTGCATTTCAGGAATCACAGTAGCAAGTAGGATACTCCTGGTCCACTGTTCAGTTAGTGGACTCCCTCACACACACACACACACACACACACACACACACACACACACACACACACACACACACACACACACACACACACACACACACACACACACACACACACACACACACACACACACACACACACACACACACACACACACACACACACACACACACACACACACACACAGAGACACAGAGAGAGAGAGAGAGACACAGAGAGAGAGAGACACAGAGAGAGAGAGGGAGAGACATTAGGAATCTCCTCTAAGAGTGGAGAGAGGGATAAACCTTAGCACTGCTAACAGACAGATGGACATTAGAATCTAGAGGCAACCAATGTAAGAACTGATCAGTTCAGGTAAAGGTAATAACTAAGCAGGAAATTATATGGATACAATAAGCTATGATTATAAGAACGTGGGCACAGTGTGCAGGAGAAAGAGAGAAAATATTGCGTGTGCATTCCCTTCTTCGCACCCTGGGGGTTTGGGAGTAAGCACAGACCTCTGCCAAACCTAAGGATGGGCACTTACTTGTGTGTAGTGGGAGTACCAGCCCCTCGTTAACTGTCCCCCTCTCGCTTTGTGCAGAGCTTGTTACTCATGCTTATTACCACTAACGCAAGGGGAACACTCTTACACCTGCACACCAAAAACACTGCAGTGGTCGAGCACTCTGTGTGAATGTAGTGGTTACACAATGTCAACAATACACTCCATACTATCTTACCATAACAACATGTCAATCATACCAGTCTTGATGATGAGTTACAGCAGTGCAGGGTTGAACAGAGTTAACTGAGGTTGTATCAACTATAGTGAGACAGTAGTGCAGGGTTGAACAGAGTTAACTGAGGTTGTATCAACTATAGTGAGACAGTAGTGTAGTTGAATAGAGTTAACTGAGGTTGTATATAGTGAGACAGTAGTGTAGTTGAATAGAGTTAACTGAGGTTGTATATAGTGAGACAGTAGTGTAGTTGAATAGAGTTAACTGAGGTTGTATCAGCTATAGTGAGAGAGTAGTGCAGTGTGGACAGAGTTAACTGAGGTTGTATATAGTGAGACAGTAGTGTAGTTGAATAGAGTTAACTGAGGTTGTATATAGTGAGACAGTAGTGTAGTTGAATAGAGTTAACTGAGGTTGTATATAGTGATAGAGTAGTGTAGTTGAATAGAGTTAACTGAGGTTGTATATAGTGAGACAGTAGTGTAGTTGAATAGAGTTAACTGAGGTTGTATATAGTGAGACAGTAGTGTAGTTGAATAGAGTTAACTGAGGTTGTATATAGTGAGACAGTAGTGTAGTTGAATAGAGTTAACTGAGGTTGTATAGCTAGTGAGAGTTAACTGTAGTGATAGTAGTGTAGTTGACAGAGTTAACTGAGGTTGTATATAGTGAGACAGTAGTGTAGTTGAATAGAGTTAACTGAGGTTGTATATAGTGATAGTAGTGTAGTTGAATAGAGTTAACTGAGGTTGTATATAGTTGTATATGAGGTTGTATATAGTGACAGTAGTGTAGTTGAATAGAGTTAACTGAGGTTGTATATAGTGAGAGAGTAGTGTAGTTGAATAGAGTTAACTGAGGTTGTATATAGTGAGACAGTAGTGTAGTTGAATAGAGTTAACTGAGGTTGTATTGATAGTGAGACAGTAGTGTAGTTGAATAGAGTTAACTGAGGTTGTATATAGTGAGACAGTAGTGTAGTTGAATAGAGTTAACTGAGGTTGTATATAGTGAGACAGTAGTGTAGTTGAATAGAGTTAACTGAGGTTGTATATAGTGATAGAGTAGTGTAGTTGAATAGAGTTAACTGAGGTTGTATATAGTGAGACAGTAGTGTAGTTGAATAGAGTTAACTGAGGTTGTATATAGTGATAGAGTAGTGTAGTTGAATAGAGTTAACTGAGGTTGTATATAGTGAGACAGTAGTGTAGTTGAATAGAGTTAACTGAGGTTGTATATAGTGAGACAGTAGTGTAGTTGAATAGAGTTAACTGAGGTTGTATATAGTGAGACAGTAGTGTAGTTGAATAGAGTTAACTGAGGTTGTATATAGTGATAGAGTAGTGTAGTTGAATAGAGTTAACTGAGGTTGTATATAGTGAGACAGTAGTGTAGTTGAATAGAGTTAACTGAGGTTGTATATAGTGATAGAGTAGTGTAGTTGAATAGAGTTAACTGAGGTTGTATATAGTGAGACAGTAGTGTAGTTGAATAGAGTTAACTGAGGTTGTATATAGTGAGACAGTAGTGTAGTTGAATAGAGTTAACTGAGGTTGTATCAGCTATAGTGAGAGAGTAGTGCAGTGTGGACAGAGTTAACTGAGGTTGTATATAGTGAGACAGTAGTGTAGTTGAATAGAGTTAACTGAGGTTGTATATAGTGAGACAGTAGTGTAGTTGAATAGAGTTAACTGAGGTTGTATATAGTGAGACTGTTGTAGTGTAGTTGAATAGAGTTAACTGAGGTTGTATATAGTGATAGTGTAGTTGAATAGAGTTAACTGAGGTTGTAGTAGTGTAGTTGAATAGAGTTAACTGAGGTTGTATATAGTGAGACAGTAGTGTAGTTGAATAGAGTTAACTGAGTTAACTGAGGTTGTATATAACTGTGAGACAGTAGTGTAGTTGAATAGAGTTAACTGAGGTTGTATATAGTGAGACAGTAGTGTAGTTGAATAGAGTTAACTGAGGTTGTATATAGTGAGAGTAGTGTAGTTGAATAGAGTTAACTGAGGTTAACTGAGTTGAATTTAACTGTTGTATATAGTGAGACAGTAGTGTAGTTGAATAGAGTTAACTGAGGTTGTATATAGTGATAGAGTAGTGTAGTTGAATAGAGTTAACTGAGGTTGTATATAGTGAGACAGTAGTGTAGTTGAATAGAGTTAACTGAGGTTGTATATAGTGAGACAGTAGTGTAGTTGAATAGAGTTAACTGAGGTTGTATATAGTGAGACAGTAGTGTAGTTGAATAGAGTTAACTGAGGTTGTATATAGTGAGACAGTAGTGTAGTTGAATAGAGTTAACTGAGGTTGTATATATAGTGATAGAGTAGTGTAGTTGAATAGAGTTAACTGAGGTTGTATATAGTGAGACAGTAGTGTAGTTGAATAGAGTTAACTGAGGTTGTATATAGTGATACAGTAGTGTAGTTGAATAGAGTTAACTGAGGTTGTATATAGTGAGACAGTAGTGTAGTTGGTTGAATAGAGTTAACTGAGGTTGTATATAGTGAGACAGTAGTAGTTGAATAGTTGAATAGAGTTAACTGAGGTTGTATATAGTGAGACAGTAGTGTAGTTGAATAGAGTTAACTGAGGTTGTATATAGTGAGTAGATAATAGAGTTAACTGAGGTTGTATATAGTTGAATAGAGTTAACTGAGGTTGTATATAGTGAGACAGTAGTGTAGTTGAATAGAGTTAACTGAGGTTGTATATAGTGAGACAGTAGTGTAGTTGAATAGAGTTAACTGAGGTTGTATATAGTGATAGAGTAGTGTAGTTGAATAGAGTTAACTTGAGGTTGTATATAGTGAGACAGTAGTGTAGTTGAATAGAGTTAACTGAGGTTGTATATAGTGAGACAGTAGTGTAGTTGAATAGAGTTAACTGAGGTTGTATATAGTGATAGAGTAGTGTAGTTGAATAGAGTTAACTGAGGTTGTATATAGTGAGACAGTAGTGTAGTTGAATAGAGTTAACTGAGGTTGTATATAGTGAGACAGTAGTGTAGTGTAGGTTGAATAGAGTTAACTGAGGTTGTATATAGTGAGACAGTAGTGTAGTTGAATAGAGTTAACTGAGGTTGTATATAGTGATATAGTGTAGTTGAATAGAGTTAACAGTTGTATATAGTGAGACAGTAGTGTAGTTGAATAGAGTTAACTGAGGTTGTATATAGTGAGACAGTAGTGTAGTTGAATAGAGTTAACTGAGGTTGTATATAGTGATAGAGTAGTGTAGTTGAATAGAGTTAACTGAGGTTGTATATAGTGAGACAGTAGTGTAGTTGAATAGAGTTAACTGAGGTTGTATATAGTGAGACAGTAGTGTAGTTGAATAGAGTTAACTGAGGTTGTATATAGTGAGACAGTAGTGTAGTTGAATAGAGTTAACTGAGGTTGTATATAGTGATAGAGTAGTGTAGTTGAATAGAGTTAACTGAGGTTGTATATAGTGAGACAGTAGTGTAGTTGAATAGAGTTAACTGAGGTTGTATATAGTGATAGTAGTGTAGTTGAATAGAGTTAACTGAGGTTGTATATAGTGAGACAGTAGTGTAGTTGAATAGAGTTAACTGAGGTTGTATATAGTGAGTAGTGTAGTTGAATAGAGTTAACTGAGGTTGTAATAGTGAGTTAACTGAGGTTGTATATAGTGAGACAGTAGTGTAGTTGAATAGTTAACTGAGGTTGTATATAGTGATGAAGTGTAGTTGAATAGAGTTAACTGAGGTTGTATATAGTGAGACAGTAGTGTAGTTGAATAGAGTTAACTGAGGTTGTATATAGTGATAGAGTAGTGTAGTTGAATAGAGTTAACTGAGGTTGTATATAGTGAGACAGTAGTGTAGTTGAATATAGTGAGTTAACTGAGGAATTGTATATAGTGAGACAGTAGTGTAGTTGAATAGAGTTAACTGAGGTTGTATATAGTGAGAGTAGTAGTGTAGTTAACTGAATAGAGTTAAATGAGTTAACTGAGGTTATATATAGTGAGACAGTAGTGTAGTTGAATAGAGTTAACTGAGGTTGTATATAGTGAGACAGTAGTGTAGTTGAATAGAGTTAACTGAGGTTGTATATAGTGATAGAGTAGTGTAGTTGAATAGAGTTAACTGAGGTTGTATATAGTGAGACAGTAGTGTAGTTGAATAGAGTTAACTGAGGTTGTATATAGTGAGACAGTAGTGTAGGGTTGAATAGAGTTAACTGAGGTTGTATATAGTGATAGAGTAGTGTAGTTGAATAGAGTTAACTGAGGTTGTATATAGTGAGACAGTAGTGTAGTTGAATAGAGTTAACTGAGGTTGTATATAGTGATAGAGTAGTGTAGTTGAATAGAGTTAACTGAGGTTGTATATAGTGAGACAGTAGTGTAGTTGAATAGAGTTAACTGAGGTTGTATATAGTGAGACAGTAGTGTAGTTGAATAGAGTTAACTGAGGTTGTATATAGTGAGAAAGTAGTGAGACAGTAGTGTAGTTGAATAGAGTTAACTGAGGTTGTATATAGTGATAGAGTAGTATATAGTAGTTGAATAGAGTTAACTGAGGTTGTATATAGTGAGACAGTAGTGTAGTTGAATAGAGTTAACTGAGGTTGTATATAGTGATAGAGTAGTGTAGTTGAATAGAGTTAACTGAGGTTGTATATAGTGAGACAGTAGTGTAGTTGAATAGAGTTAACTTGTATATAGGAGACAGTTGTATTGAATAGTTAACTGATTGTAGAGTAGTGTAGTTGAATAGAGTTAACTGAGGTTGTATAATAGTTAACTGAGACAGTAGTGTAGTTGAATAGAGTTAACTGTGTAGGAATTTAACTGAGGTTGTATATAGTGAGACAGTAGTGTAGTTGAATAGAGTTAACTGAGGTTGTAGTGAGACAGTAGTAGAGTTGAATAGAGTTAACTGAGGTTGATAGAGTAGTGTATTGAATAGTTAACTGAGGTTGTATATAGTGAGACAGTAGTGTAGTTGAATAGAGTTAACTGAGGTTGTATATAGTGAGTAGAGTAGTGTAGTTGAATAGAGTTAACTGAGGTTGTATATAGTGAGACAGTAGTGTAGTTGAATAGAGTTAACTGAGGTTGTATATAGTGATAGAGTAGTGTAGTTGAATAGAGTTAACTGAGGTTGTATATAGTGAGACAGTAGTGTAGTTGAATAGAGTTAACTGAGGTTGTAGTGTATAGTGAGTAGTGTAGTTGAATAGAGTTAACTGAGGTTGTATATAGTGAGACAGTAGTGTAGTTGAATAGAGTTAACTGAGGTTGTATATAGTGAGACAGTAGTGTAGTTGAATAGAGTTAACTGAGGTTGTTGAGACAGTAGTGTAGTTGAATAGAGTTAACTGAGGTTGTAGTGAGACAGTAGTGTAGTTGAATAGAGTTAACTGAGGTTGTATATAGTGAGACAGTAGTGTAGTTGAATAGAGTTAACTGAGGTTGTATATAGTGATAGAGTAGTGTAGTTGAATAGAGTTAACTGAGGTTGTATATAGTGAGACAGTAGTGTAGTTGAATAGAGTTAACTGAGGTTGTATATAGTGAGACAGTAGTGTAGTTGAATAGAGTTAACTGAGGTTGTATATAGTGAGACAGTAGTGTAGTTGAATAGAGTTAACTGAGGTTGTATATAGTGAGACAGTAGTGTAGTTGAATAGAGTTAACTGAGGTTGTATATAGTGAGACAGTAGTGTAGTTGAATAGAGTTAACTGAGGTTGTATATAGTGAGACAGTAGTGTAGTTGAATAGAGTTAACTGAGGTTGTATATAGTGAGACAGTAGTGTAGTTGAATAGAGTTAACTGAGGTTGTATATAGTGAGACAGTAGTGTAGTGTTGAATAGAGTTAACTGAGGTTGTATATAGTGAGACAGTAGTGTAGTTGAATAGAGTTAACTGAGGTTGTATATAGTGAGACAGTAGTGTAGTTGAATAGAGTTAACTGAGGTTGTATATAGTGAGACAGTAGTGTAGTGTAGTTGAATAGAGTTAACTGAGGTTGTATATAGTGAGACAGTAGTGTAGTTGAATAGAGTTAATATAGTGAGACTGTGTAGGTTGTATATAGTTGAGACAGTAGTGTAGTTGAATAGAGTTAACTGAATAGAGTTAAATAGAGTTAACTGAGGTTGTATATAGTGAGACAGTAGTGTAGGGTTGAATAGAGTTAACTGAGGTTGTATATAGTGAGACAGTAGTGTAGGGTTGAATAGAGTTAACTGAGGTTGTATATAGTGAGACAGTAGTGTAGGGCCCTGCTTTGGAACCCAGTCTGTCAGGGAATGGGCCTTTAGCCCAAGAGGTTTAGAATCGAGGACTGTCGATTGATTAAGAATTAAGAGTTTGGGTTGTGGTACGCTGATACTAGATCACTGCTTAAGATGCATCGAGAGGAGAGAAGAGAGAGGAGAGAGGGAGCGAGCGCGTTGGCGAGAATGAGAGAGATGGCTTTAGAATAAGGCAGTCTGTTCAGTCTGTTCTGTATGTGCTTTGACTTGAGATAAATGGAAATTGTTTGCCGTTGTTTTTCCCTTGTTACATCTGTAAGATGGATGATGTGGCAGAGACATTGATGTCAGGCCGTAACAGGCCAGGATGCATATCCACCCACGCACGCACACACACACACACACACACACACACACACACACACACACACACACACACACACACACACACGAATGTGATTAGACTACACAGGCCCGACTACTGGACCACGGATGGCTGGCTACGGATAAACAGATGAGAGAAGGATGCATTTGACATATCTGGTTTATGAAATCTTCCTCCCATTCTGCCATCCCCATCTCTCAACTGCCTTCCAAGACACGCCAGTTCAGGATTGAACTGTGCCATTTTCTCTCTGCGACCTGGAGATTACAGAGTATTCCCGTAATCTGTGTTGCTCTAACGATCTCAGAGCGGTCGTGATTTAAGTCATGTGCAGTACTTTACTCTACAGTATGTTGTTTTTATTGTCTCGGAGTTTGAATTGCGTAACTCTATCTCCTCAGTGGTTCCTGATGAGGAGTGGCACGATGGGGATGAAGATGGGGTGGATCCTGTACCGAGGACACCACAGGAATGAGTTAGTCCTTTACATTTCAAAAACTAAAAGCATTGTATTCTGGACAAATCATTCACTAAACCCTAAACCTCAACTAAATCTTGTAATAAATCATGTGGATATTGAGAAAGTTGAGGTGACTAAACTGCTTGGAGTAACTCTGGATTGTAAACTGTCATGGTCAAAACAGATTGATACAACAGTAGCTAAAATGGGGAGAAGTCATGATAAAGCGCTGCTCTACTTTCTTAACAACACTATCAACAAGGCAGGTCCTACAGGCCCTAGTTTGGTCGACCTGGACCACTTGTTATGAACTTGAGTGAAGACCCAAAAGAACAGAAAACAGAGTTCTTTAATGAAAATACAGGAATGGCATAAATCCTTTCCAACGTTGTCAGCGGAACAAAAAAAAGAACGTTAGTATAGTGCAGGATGCTCCTGCCAGGCAGACTCCGACAGGACAGGACAAGGTGGAAGCAAACGAGACGACAGCTTGCTTCTGTACAAACAAGAATCAGACACTGAAAGTAGCAGGAACAGAGAAAGAAATAGAGACCTAATCAGAGGGGGAAGAGAGAACAGGTGTGAAAGAGTGAATGAGCTAGTTAGAGGAGATGTAGAACAGCTGAAGAATGAGAGACAGAGAAGGTAACCTAAAAAGACCAGCAGAGAGAGAGAATGAAGAGAAAGGACAGGAACAGACATAACAAGACATGACAGTACCCCCACTCACCGAGCGCCTCCTGGCGCACTCGAGAGGAAACCTGGCGGCAACGGAGGAAATCATCGATCAGCGAAGCACGTCCCGAGAGGGAACCCAACTTCTCCTCAGGACCGTACCCCTCCCAATCCACTAGGTACTGATGACCACGTGTCCAAAATCTTACGAACCCTGTAGATGGGTGCGCCCTCGACAAGGATGGGGGGGGAGGGACGAGCGGGGGCGCGAAGAACGGGCTTAACACAGGAGACATGGAAGACCGGGTGAACGCGACGAAGATATCGCACTGCGACAGGATTAATGACCTGGGAAATACGGAACGGACCAATGAACCGCGGGGCCAACTTGCGAGAAGCTGTCTTAAGGGGAAGGTTCTGAGTGGAGAGCCATACTCTCTGACCGCAACAATATCTAGGACTCTTGGTCCTACGCTTGTAGCGGCCCTCACAGTCTGCGCCCTATTACGGCAAAGTGCCGACCTGACCCCCTTCCAGGTGCGCTCGTAACGCTGGACAAAAGCCTGAGCGGAGGGGACGCAGGACTCGGCGAGCTGAGATGAGAACAGCGGAGGCTGGTACCCGAGGCTACACTGAAAAGGGGATAGACCGGTAGCAGACGAGGGAAGCGAGTTGTGGGCGTACTCTGCCCAGGGAGCTGTTCTGACCAAGACGGAAAAGAAAGACTGCGTAAAATGCAACCAACAGTCTGATTGGCCCGTTCGGCTTGACCGTTAGACTGGGGATGAAAGCGGACGAGAGACTGACGGAAGCCCCAATCAAACGGCAAAACTCCCTCCAAAATTGAGACGTGAACTGCGGGCCTCTGTCGGAAACGACGTCAGACGGAAGGCCATGAATTCGGAAAACATTCTCGATAATGATCTGAGCCGTCTCCTTAGCAGAAGGGAGCTTATCGAGAGGAATGAAATGAGCCGCCTTAGAGAATCTATCGACAACCGTAAGAATAACTGTCTTCCCGCTGATGAAGGCAGTCCGGTGATAAAATCTAAAGCGATGTGAGACCACGGTCGAGAGGGAATGGGAAGCGGTCTGAGACGGCCGGCAGGAGGAGAGTTCCCAGATTTAGTCTGCGCGCAGACCGAACAAGCGGCGACAAATCGACGCGCGTCACGTTCCCGAGTGGGCCACCAGAAACGCTGGCGAATGGAAGCGAGCGTGAACGCCGGGGTGGCCGGCTAACTTGGCAGAGTGGGCCCACTGAAGAACGGCCGGACGAGTAGGAACGGGAACGAACAGAAGGTTCCTAGGACAAGCTCGCGGCGACGGAGTGTGAGCGAGTGCTTGCTTTACCTGCCTCTCAATTCCCCAGACAGTCAACCCGACAACACGCCCCTCAGGGAGAATCCCATCGGGGTCGGTGGAGACCTCAGAAGAACTGAAGAGACGAGATAAAGCATCAGGTTTGGTGTTTTTGAGCCCGGACGATAAGAAATAACAAACTCGAAACGAGCGAAAAACAGAGCCCAACGAGCCTGACGCGCATTAAGTCGTTTGGCTGACGGATGTACTCAAGGTTCCTATGGTCAGTCCAAACGACAAAAGGAACGAACCACTGTCGCCATTCGCCTAGGGCTAAGCGGATGGCGAGAGACAGTTCGATGTCATAGTTACGTTCTGGCCGGCGATAACGATGAGAGAAAAACCAAGGATGGACCTTGCCGTCAGAGAGAGAGCGCTGAGAAAGAATGGCTCCACGCCCACCTCTGACGCGTCAACCTCAACAACAAACTGTCTAGAGATGTCAGGTGTAACAAGAATAGGTGCGGATGTAAAACGATTCTTAAGAAGATCAAAAGCTCCCTGGGCGGAAACGGACCACTTAAAGCACGTCTTAACAGAAGTAAGGGCTGTGAGAGGAGCTGCCATAGACTGACCGAAATTACGGATGAAACGACGGTAGAAATTAGCGAAGCCCAGAAAGCGCTGCAGCTCGACGCGTGACTTAGGAACGGGCCAATCAATGACAGCCTGGACCTTACGGGATCCATCTTAATGCCCTCAGCGGAAATAACAACCGAGAAAAGGGACAGAGGCGGCATGAAAAGTGCACTTCTCAGCCTTCACATAAAGACAGTTCTCCAAAAGGCGCTGGAGGACATTGAACATGAATCGAGAGAGACGGTGAAAAAATCAGGATATCGTCCATGTAAACGTAAACAAAAATGTTCAGCATGTCTCTCAGGACGTCGTTAACTAGTGCCTGAAAGACAGCTGGGGCGTTAACGAGGCCGAAAGGAAGAACCCGGTATTCAAAGTGCCCTAACGGAGTGTTAAACGCCGTCTTCCACTCGTCCCCCTCCCTGATGCGCACGAGATGGTAGGCGTTACGAAGGTCCAATTTGGTGAAAAACCTGGCTCCCTGCAGGATCTCGAAGGCTGAAGACATAAGAGGAAGCGGATAACGATTCTTAACTGTTATGTCATTCAGCCCTCGATAATCCACGCATGGGCGCAGGGACCCGTCCTTCTTCTGAACAAAAAAAAAACCCCGCTCCGGCGGGGAGGAGGAGGAGACTATGGTACCGGCGTCCCGACAAATAATCCTCGAGAGCCTTACGTTCGGGAGCCGACAGAGAGTATAATCTACCCCGGGGGAGTAGTTCCCGGAAGGAGATCAATACTACAGTCATACGACCGGTGTGGAGGGAGAGAAGTGGCCTTGGAACGACTGAACACCGTGCGCAGATCGTGATACTCCTCCGGCACCCCTGTCAAATCGCCAGGCTCCTCCTGTGAAGAAGAGACAGAGGAAACAGGAGGGATAGCAGACATTAAACAGGTTACATGACAAGAAACATTCCAGGATAGGATAGTATTACTAGACCAATTAATAGAAGGGTTATGGCGCACTAGCCAGGGATGACCCAAAACAACAGGTGTAAAAGGTGAACGAAAAATTAAAAAAGAAATGGTTTCGCTATGATTACCAGAGACAGTGAGGGTTAAAGGCAGCGTCTCACGCTGAATCTTGGGGAGAGAACTACCATCTAAAGCGAACAAGGCCCTGGGCTCCCTAACTGTCTGAGAGGAATGTCATGTTCCCGAGCCCAGGTCTCGTCCATAAAACAGCCCTCCGCCCCAGAGTCTATCAAGGCACTGCAGGAAGCAGATGAACCGGGCCAGCGGAGATGGACCGGAAAGGTAGTCGTGATCCAGAAGGAGAGGCCTGAGTGGTTCCTCTTACTGATGAGCTCTGGCTTTTACTGGACATGAGGTGACAAAATGACCAGCGGAGCCGCAGTAGAGACAGAGGCGATTGGTGATGTTCCCTCTCCTTGGCCGAGATGCGAACACCCCCAGCTGCATAGGCTCAGCATCCGAGCCGGCGGAGGAGGGTGGCAGTGATGCGGCAGGTGGCAGTGATGTGGAGAGGGGAGCAACGGAGAACGTGAGCTCCTTTCCACGAGCTCGGCGACAAGATCAAACCGTTCATGCGAATAGCGAGAGCTAAGTCCAGACTGGAAGGAACCTCCCGGGAGAGGATCTCATCCTTAACCTAAGACCCTCCAGAAAACGAGCGAGCAAAGCCGGCTGTTCCAGTCATAAATGCAATAGAATAATCCGTTATGGATCTATTCCCCTGAATAGGGAAGACAGGGCCCTTCCTCGCCAAAAACAGAACGGTCAAAAACCCGTATCATCTCCTCCTTAAAGTCCTGATACTGGTTAACTCAGCCCCTCGCCTCCCAGACTGCCGTGCCCCACTCACGCGCCCGTCCGGTAAGGAGAAAATGACGTAGGCGATGCGGGCTGCGCTCCTGGAGTAAGTGTTGGGCTGGAGAGAGAACACCACATCACACTGAGTGAGGAATGAGCGGCACTCAGTGGGCTCCCCAAGTAACACGGCGGGTTGTTGATCCTGGGCTCCGGAGACTCGGAAACCCTGGAAGTGGGCGGTGGATTGAGGTGGAGTTGGTGAACCTGTCTTGTGAGGTCGGAGACTTGACGGCCAGGGTCTCAACGGCATGTTGAGCAGCAGACAATTCCTCCTCGTGTCTGCCTAGCATCGCTCCCTGATCTCGACGGCGGAGTGAAAAGGGTCAGCCGCTGGGTCCATTCATTCTTCTGTTATGAACTTGAGTGAAGACCAAAAGCGGTTTTAACAGAAAACAGAGTTCTTTAATGAAAATACAGGAATGGCATAAATCCTCTTCCAACGTTGTCAGCGGAACAAAAGAACGTTAGTATAGTGGGATGCTCCTGCCAGGCAGACTCCGACAGGACAGGACAAGGTGGAAGCAAACGAGACGACAGCTTGCTTCTGGCATCAAAAAACACAAACAAGAATCAGACACTGAAAGTAGCAGGAACAGAGAAAGAAATAGAGACCTAATCAGAGGGGGAAGAGAGAACAGGTGTGAAAGAGTGAATGAGCTAGTTAGTGTAGAACAGCTGAAGAATGAGAGACAGAGAAGGTAACCTAAAAAGACCAGCAGAGAGAGAGAATGAAGAGAAAGGACAGGAACAGACATAACAAGACATGACACCACTGTTCAGTCGTGTGGTCAGGTGCCACAAAGAGGGACTTTGGAAAATTACAATTGGCTCAGAACAGGGCAGCACGGCTGGCCCTTGGATGTAAACAGACAGCAAACATTAATAATATGCATGTCAATCTCTCCTGGCTCAAAGTGGAGGACAGACTTTATCACTACTTATATTTGTTAGAAACACAAAACTGTCTGTTCAAACGACTAGCACACAGCTCAGACATCTATGCACAAGACATGACACCACAGGTCTCTTTACAGTCCCCAAGTCCAGAACAGACTATGGGAGGCGCACAGTATTACATGGAGCCATGACGACACGGAACTCTTTTCCACATCAGGTAAATAATGCAGCAGTAGAATCATATATTTTTGTTTAAACAGATAAAAAGACACCTTATGGAACAGCGGGGACTGTGAAGCAACACAAACATAGGCACAGACACATGCATACAGACACGATAACATACGCACACGTACACATGGATTTTGTGTTGTAGATATGTGGTAGTGGAGTAGTGTGTTGTGAAATCTGCTATGAATGTATTGTAATGTTTTTAAAATTGTATAACTGCCTTAATTTTGCTGGACCCCAGGAAGAGTAGCTGCTGCCTTAGCAGGAACTAATGGGGATCCATAATAAACCCCAGGAAGAGTAGCTGCTGCCTTAGCAGGAACTAACGGGGATCCATAATAAACCCCAGGAAGAGTAGCTGCTGCCTTAGCAGGAACTAATGGGGATCCATAGTAAACCCCAGGAAGAGTAGCTGCTGCCTTAGCAGGAACTAATGGGGATCCATAATAAACCCCAGGAAGAGTAGCTGCTGCCTTAGCAGGAACTAATGGGGATCCATAATAAACCCCAGGAAGAGTAGCTGCTGCCTTAGCAGGAACTAATTGGGGATCCATGGTTAACCCCAGAAAGAGTAGCTGCTGCCTTAGCAGGAACTAATGGGGATCCATAATAAACCCCAGGAAGAGTAGCTGCTGCCTTAGCAGGAACTAATGGGGATCCATAGTAAACCCCAGAAAGAGTAGCTGCTGCCTTAGCAGGAACTAATGGGGATCCATAATAAACCCCAGGAAGAGTAGCTGCTGCCTTAGCAGGAACTAATGGGGATCCATAATAAACCCCAGGAAGAGTAGCTGCTGCCTTAGCAGGAACTAATGGGGATCCATAGTAAACCCCAGGAAGAGTAGCTGCTGCCTTAGCAGGAACTAATGGGGATCCATAGTAAACCCCAGGAAGAGTAGCTGCTGCCTTAGCAGGAACTAATGGGGATCCATAGTAAACCCCAGGAAGAGTAGCTGCTGCCTTAGCAGGAACTAATGGGGATCCATAATAAATACAAATACCACCAGGAGTCATTACGACGACAACGTCAAAGCCACTGATTACAGGTAACTGGATCGCACTTAACATCACACAAACACAAATAAGATTCTGGACACACAAAGATACGCACACACACCCCCTTAGAAACACACACGCACACACACACTTGAACACACTATATCACAAGCCCCCAATCACTCCTCGCTTACTTACTTCCCCAATCTAACTCAACACACTGTCAGTTTGAAGAGCAAAGCAGCCTATTACTGTTACAATCTGTCTGAGAGTCACAGCAGCCAGGCAGAAACATTTCCCTCAGCCCTTCCTACAGTCTCTAATTGCCTCCAAAGGGAGGTGACTGTTGGTTTTTTATATTTTTATTTTTTTTATTTCACCTTTATTTAACCAGGTAGGCTAGTTGAGAACAAGTTCTCATTTACAACTGCGACCTGGCCAAGATAAAGCATAGCAGTGTGAACAGACAACACAGAGTTACACATGGAGTAAACAATTAACAAGTCAATAACACAGTAGAAAAAAAGGGGAGTCTATATACAATGTGTGCAAAAGGCATGAGGAGGTAGGCGAATAATTACAATATTGCAGATTAACACTGGAGTGATAAATGATCAGATGATCATGTACAGGTAGAGATATTGGTGTGCAAAAGAGCAGAAAAGTAAATAAATAAAAACTGTGGGGATGAGGTAGGTGAAAATGGGTGGGCTATTTACCAATAGATTATGTACAGCTGCAGCGATCGGTTAGCTGCTCAGATAGCTGATGTTTGAAGTTGGTGAGGGAGATAAAAGTCTCCAACTTCAGCGATTTTTGCAATTCGTTCCAGTCACAGGCAGCAGAGTACTGGAACGAAAGGCGGCCAAATGAGGTGTTGGCTTTAGGGATGATCAGTGAGATACACCTGCTGGAGCCCGTGCTACGGATGGGTGTTGCCATCGTGACCAGTGAACTGAGATAAGGCGGAGCTTTACCCAGCATGGCCTTGTAGATGACCTGGAGCCAGTGGGTCTTGCGACGAATATGTAGCGAGGGCCAGCCGACTAGAGCATACAAGTCGCAGTGGTGGGTAGTATAAGGTGCTTTAGTGACAAAACGGATGGCACTGTGATAAACTGCATCCAGTTTGCTGAGAAGAGTGTTGGAAGCAATTTTGTAGATGACATTGCCGAAGTCGAGGATCGGTAGGATAGTCAGTTTTACTAGGGTAAGCTTGGCAGCGTGAGTGAAGGAGGCTTTGTTATGGAATAGAAAGCCGACTCTTGATTTGATTTTCGATTGGAGATGTTTGATATGGGTCTGGAAGGAGAGTTTGCAGTCTAGCCACACACCTAGGTACTTATAGGTGTCCACATATTCAAGGTCGGAACCATCCAGTGTGGTGATGCTAGTCGGGCATGCGGGTGCAGGCAGCGATCGGTTGAAAAGCATGCATTTGGTTTTACTAGCGTTTAAGAGCAGTTGGAGGCCACGGAAGGAGTGTTGTATGGCATTGAAGCTCGTTTGGAGGTTAGATAGTACAGTGTCCAATGACGGGCCGAAAGTATATAGAATGGTGTCGTCTGCGTAGAGGTGGATCAGGGAATCGCCCGCAGCAAGAGCAACATCACTGATATATACAGAGAAAAGTGTCGGCCCGAGAATTGAACCCTGTGGCACCCCCATAGAGACTGCCAGAGGACCGGACAGCATGCCCTCCGATTTGACACACTGAACTCTGTCTGCAAAGTAATTGGTGAACCAGGCAAGGCAGTCATCCGAAAAACCGAGGCTACTGAGTCTGCCGATAAGAATATGGTGATTGACAGAGTCGAAAGCCTTGGCAAGGTCGATGAAGACGGCTGCACAGTACTGTCTTTTATCGATGGCGGTTATGATGTCGTTTAGTACCTTGAGTGTGGCTGAGGTGCACCCGTGACCGGCTCGGAAACCAGATTGCATAGCGGAGAAGGTACGGTGGGATTTGAGATGGTCAGTGACCTGTTTGTTGACTTGGCTTTCGAAGACCTTAGATAGGCAAGGCAGAAAGGATATAGGTCTGTAACAGTTTGGGTCCAGGGTGTCTCCCCCTTTGAAGAGGGGGATGACTGCGGCAGCTTTCCAATCCTTGGGGATCTCAGACGATATGAAAGAGAGGTTGAACAGGCTGGTAATAGGGGACAATGGCGGCAGATAGTTTCAGAAATAGAGGGTCCAGATTGTCAAGCCCAGCTGATTTATACGGGTCCAGGTTTTGCAGCTCTTTCAGAACATCTGCTATCTGGATTTGGGTAAAGGAGAACCTGGAGAGGCTTGGGCGAGGAGCTGCGGGGGGGCCGGACCTGTTGGCCGAGGTTGGAGTAGCCAGGTGGAAGGCATGGCCAGCCGTTGAGAAATGCTTGTTGAAGTTTTCAATAATCATGGATTTGTCGGTGGTGACCGTGTTCCCTAGCCTCAGTGCAGTGGGCAGCTGGGAGGAGGTGCTCTTGTTCTCCATGGACTTCACAGTGTCCCAGAACTTTTTGGAGTTGGAGCTACAGAATGCAAACTTCTACCTGAAGAAGCTGGCCTTAGCTTTCCTGACTGACTGCGTGTATTGGTTCCTGACTTCCCTGAACAGTTGCATATCGCGGGGACTGTTCGATGCTATTGCAGTCCGCCACAGGATGTTTTTGTGCTGGTCGAGGGCAGTCAGGTCTGGAGTGAACCAAGGGCTGTATCTGTTCTTAGTTCTGCATTTTTTGAACGGAGCATGCTTATCTAAAAATGGTGAGGAAGTTACTCTTAAAGAATGACCAGGCATCCTCAACTGACGGGATGAGGTCATTGTTCTTCCAGGATACCCGGGGCAGGTCGATTAGAAAGGCCTGCTCACAGAAGTGTTTTAGGGAGCGTTTGACAGTGATGAGGGGTGGTCGTTTGACTGCGGCACCATAGCGGATACAGGCAATGAGGCAGTGGTCGCTGAGATCCTGATTGAAGACAGCGGAGGTGTATTTGGAGGGCCAGTTGGTCAGGATGACGTCTATGAGAGTGCCCTTGCTTACAGAGTTAGGGTTGTACCTGGTGGGTTCCTTGATGATTTGTGTGAGATTGAGGGCATCTAGCTTAGATTGTAGGACTGCCGGGGTGTTAAGCATATCCCAGTTTAGGTCACCTAACAGAACAAACTCTGATGCTAGATGGGGGCAATCAATTCACAAATGGTGTCCAGGGCACAGCTGGGAGCTGAGGGGGTCGGTAGCAGGCGGCAACAGTGAGAGACTTATTTCTGGAGAGAGTAATTTTCAGAATTAGTAGTTCGAACTGTTTGGGTATGGACCTGGAAAGTATGACATTACTTTGCAGGCTATCTCTGCAGTAGACTGCAACTCCTTCCCCTTTGGCAGTTCTATCTTGACGGAAGATGTTATAGTTGGGTATGGAAATCTCTGAATTTTTGGTGGCCTTCCTGAGCCAGGATTCAGACACGGCAAGGACATCAGGGTTAGCAGAGTGTGCTAAAGCAGTGAGTAAAACAAACTTAGGGAGAAGGCTTCTGATGTTGACATGCATGAAACCAAGGCTTTTTCGATCACAGAAGTCAACAAATGAGGGTGCCTGGGGACATGCAGGGCCTGGGTTTACCTCCACATCACCCGCGAAACAGAGAAGGAGTAGTATGAGGGTAAGACAGAGACAAGACAGAGACAGAGAATAAGAGGAGCAGGTTTCTGGGCATGGTAGAATATATTCAGGGCATAATGCGCAGACAGGGGTATGGTGGGGTGCGGTTACGGCGGAGGTAAGCCCAGGCACTGGGTGATGATGAGAGAGGTTTTATCTCTGGACATGCTGGTTGTAATGGGTGAGGTCACCGCATATGTGGGAGGTGGGACAAAGGAGGTATCAGGGGTATGAGGAGTGGGACAAGGGGCTCCATTGTGAACTAAAACAATGAAAACTAACCTGAGCAACAGTATACAAGGCATATTGACATTTGAGAGAGACATACAGCGAGGCATACAGTAATCACAGGTGTTGAGCTGGGAAAGCTAGCTAAAAGTGGGTGAGACAACAGCTAATCAGCTAGCATAACAACAGCAGGTAAAATAGCACTGACTAGGCAACGGGGCCGACAGATAAAACAAACAAGCAGAATGGAGTACCGTGATTAATGGACAGTCCAGCGTGCATCAGCTATGTAGCCAAGTGATCAGAGTCCAGGGGGCAGGGGGGCTGGACTGGCGAGTGTTATCCAGGTTAAAAAACTAACAATGACTAAATAGCTTGTAGCTAGTTAGCTGGTTAGCTTCTGGAGGTTCTTGAGTGTGTTCTAAAAATTAAAAATAATAGCGATTCCATATCACATTGGCTGAGGCAGGTTTCCGGAAGGTATAAACAAATTTTTAAATATCGGGAAGAAATAGAAAGTACATATGGGCCACTGCGTGTTTGGGACGCGGCGATGCAGACGGTTAGCAGGCCTGTGCTAACAAGCTAACAGATTAGCAAGCCTGTGCTAACAAGCTAACAGATTAGCAGGCCGGGGTAAACAAGGTAGTGGTTAGCGGACCTGGGCTAAACAAGCTAACAGTTAGCATGCCGAATTAGCAAGCAAGGAGATAGCGAGGGCTAGAGAGTTAGCCTTTGGAGGACGTCGCGATGGGGTGAGTCTGTTTATTCCTCTTCATGCAGTGACATCGATAGATGTCCGGGTATTGTAGCCCAGGAGTATGCTATGAGCACAGGAGCTCTGGCCGAGATCCAGCTGAAAGATGTTCCGTTTGCGGTGGGAATCCGGGGTTAAAAAAAATAAATAGGTCCGTTATGCTCTGGTTAGCGTCGCGTTGTTCGAACTGGCGAGAGCTTTCCGAGCTAAGGGTTAGCTGATGACCGGTTAGCTGAAGACCGCTAGCATAGCTGGTGGTTAGCTGGCTAGCTTCAGTTGAGGGGTTCCGGTTCCGAAGTAAATATAAATACTTTAGGGAAAGTAGCTACATTGGGTGAGGCGGGTTGCAGGAGAGTATTTGGAAGCGAGCAAAATGTTTTTAAAGATATGCGAAGAAAAATATCTAAAACGAAAAAGAGACGATATTTACAGAGAGACGATACGACAGGACGACTTACTGCTACGCCATCTTGGATGAATGGCTGGAACCATGTTGTTGAACATTTACCAGCCGGAGTCTAGCTAAGGACTTCTCTCCCTCTCCTTGTTTGATTAGTAGCAACCCTTTTCAGAAGAACATCTCAGGTAGAGAGGAAGTAGAAACATCTGGTAGATGGTCAGTAAAGATTCATTAATCATGTGATAATTAAGAGGTTCATTTGAAACCCACTTCTCCGCAGCAGATGTAACCCACATTACTGCCCAGAAATAGCAGACCTATTCAGCCGAATAGTAAAAATAGACTAGTTAAATGTGCTACTGCAGATGACGTGTCACCACAGAGGCTTGTGTGTGTGTGAGAGAGAGAATTTGCTGCCTCCTTATCATGCAAATCAAATATCAAATCAGTCCATAACATGTTCCTATGTAGGACTGTAGCAGGCCAGGGTCTGTTGATGTAAAGGAGTTTTGGGATCATATCAGATCTTTCCACTCAACCCATTTTGCCACAAAATACAATTCTCTCCTCTTCAATGTGCATGACAGCTCCTCCGACAGTCGTTCTGGCTGAATTGCCTTTCTGAGGACAGTGAGATTGAAAGTGAAGGAAAACAGATGAAAGCTAAATGAAGCCTTGGATTTTCCTGACGTGGGGACAACAGGAGACCAATTAGAAAGATGGAGGGGAGGATGTCAGTGGGAGTTGAGTTCTGCAGTCAGGTGTCAAGGTTTACACTGGAATCCTGGAACAAATAGTCTTCAACTGGTTCCTTTCCTCCTATTTCCTTCATGACCACTGATGTTCTAATTTACGTATCAGTTGATGTGATGAAAATCAATAAAAGGGGGGCATATTAAGAGTATTAAAGGCCCAGTGCTGTCAAAAACGTGATTTACCTGTGTTTTATATATACAGGTAACTGCCAAAATAATGGAAACCCTTGAGTAAATGAAGGTTCTGGTGGCTCTGTGGGGTGCATTTTCCTAGCATGGTTTAGGTTCATTCGTTCCCTTAGAGGGCAAGGTAAATGTCAATTAATACACAGCCATTCTGAGTGATCACCTTCAATCTATGGTGAATCATGTCTATCCTGATGGGAGTGGAGCCCCCATCCACAGGGCACGAGTGGTCACTGAATGGTTTGATGAGCATGAAAATGATGTAAACCATAAACCATATGCCCTGGCCGTCTCAGTCACCAGATCTCAACCCAATTGAACACTTATTGGAGATTCTGGAGCGGCGCCTGAGACAGTGTTTTCCACCACCATCAACAAAACACCAAATGATGGAATTTCTCGTGGAACTCTCTCCTATAGAGTTCTGCCCCAGAACAGGCAGTTAACCCACTGTTCCACGGCCGTCATTGAAAATAAGAATTTGTTCTTAACTGACTTGCCTGGTTAAATAAAGGTAAAAGAAAAAAAAGAAAAAAAAAGTTCCAGACACTTGTAGAATCTACGCCAACTTGCCAAGGTAGATTGAAGGTGTTCAGGTGCCTCGTGGTGGCCCAACACCCTATTATGACACTTTATGTTGGTGGTTTCAATTATTTTGGTAGTTACCTGTATTTCCACACTTTGAGGTTGGAATAATAGTGCAAAATTGTGAAAATGCTGATAATGCCGTATTAACGTAAGAGCTGTTTGACAAGACCGGCTGTGATTTCAGGTGGGATGGATTTTGGACTGCCTGGCGACAGGCAATATTTAATAATAATTTGGGGGTGCTTATATTTCTCCTGTTACACACAAGTGTATAATGGGAATGTGTTTCTTGCATATCCCAACTCCCCCTGAGACACCCACAGAGAGTGTGGTCACGGCCAGTGCCCCTGAAGCAATTAGAGTTAAGTGCCTTGCTCAAGGGAACAGTGACAGACTTTTCTCCTTGTCGGCTCTGGTACGCGAACCAGAGACCTTTCGGTTACTGGCCCAACATTTACCTTGAGGCTACCTGCTGCCCATAGACCAATAACAAAGAGAGTTTTAAACCTCTCTGCCAATAACAGCTAGTTTTGAGGTTCCATATCCCTCCCATAAAGCTTAGGCCCCTCACTCAGACCACTACCATAGTCCTAGCAAAATTAGCAAGAAATGTGTCTTTGCTAAGTGTCACGTTCTGACCAGTTCTTTTGTGTTTTCTTTGTTTTAGTGTTGGTCAGGACGTGAACTGAGTGGGCATTCTATGTTGTATGTCTAGTTTGTCTATTTATATGTTTGGCCTGATATGGTTCTCAAGCAGAGGCAGGTGTTAGTCATTGTCTCTGATTGGGAACCATATTTAGGTAGCCTGTTTTGTGTTGGGTTTTGTGGGTGGTTGTCTTCTGTCATTGCACTAGATAGGACTGTTTCAGTTTTCACATGTATTGTTTTGTAGTGTTCTCGTGTATGATCTTTATTAAACATGTTGAACTCTGACCACGCTGCATTTTAGTCCTCCTCTCCTTCCCAGGAAGAAACCCGTTACACTAAGAAGCAATTTGTTTATTTTTACCATTTTAATTGAAAAAAAATAACAAAGTACTTAATTGTTGCCCAGAAATGATTTGATATTGAGATAAAAACAAGGCATAACTGCTGAGTTAGGAGACATACATCATCATGGAAACATTAAAATAGTAAAAATTGTTCTGATGTAAGTCTGATACTAATCGCTCAACTTCTGTTGAACTATGGGAACCTTACAGTATGTTTGCAACTCTGGTATGTTTCAATGGCGATTTAACAAAAAAGACAACACTTTGATCCGAGTTGGATCATCGTCAGGTCATCTTTTTCTTGAATACGTTCTTCTGTCCTGCACCTGATGAGTTGGAATTTCCTTTTTCTCTATTTTCTAACCCTCTACAAAAATCTCTACCCAAGCTATTGTAAAGTAGCTTGTTATTGATTATGGTGTCTACATATATACATACATAGGCTGTTGGCATTGAATCGGGGCAGTAACATGACATCCATATATGTGACTGACTGTAAACCTGAGGGGTTCGTCACAAGTGGAATGTGGACTATAACTAGGCAGCAACACGCGATGGAACGGACCGGACTTCACTGTTCCCGTCACACGGCAACATTCCAACAGGGGCGGGTATCCAGGACGGCGGACTGGCTGGACGCTCCGATGGGCGATTATTTGACCCGAGCTTACAGGCAGGAACCCTTGGCTCTAGTCCAGAAATCCCAGTCACGTTTTCCACTGTGCCCGCGGGGCAGCTAGGGCATCGCCCAGGAAAGTAAACAAACGGGCGGAACAAGCGACTGGCCTGCCACAACATGACCACCCTTATCTGTGGCAGTTGCCTCGCCTGGCGCTTCCCGTTTGTGTTAAACCCCGCCCACATCTTCCACATTGTGCAGCCAGGGTGTCTGGTATGACAATATTACATCATTATTGTTACGACACTGCTTCTCGTCTCTCCTGTAGTAATAGCCATCTTCAAAAGGAATCTTTTAGTGACAGATAAGCAACATATCAGGCACCTCCTCTTATCATAACATGATTACAATTTAACCACTATCTGTAGGTGTTATCATCAGGGATGGTTCCAACGAGTTACTGACTCACACAGGTGGCTGAAAAATAGTGGGCTGGACCAACACTAATATTCTATGGGGGTGCCATGTTATTGCTTTTGGGGAGGGGCAGTGCCCAGAACCCCTGGCTGCCAGTGTAATTCTAACCCTGTCAGAACAAATACAATTTATTGTTCATTTCACCCTCCAGATTAGTTGAGTAATAAACTATGTCAGAGCTGTTATTGTGCTGATTGACCTCAGTGGATTTTAGACGAATACAAGACTGTTGTAACTGCAGTCTGCTATGTATTCAGCTGAACGGACACTCATTAAATGTGCAACTGTGCGAAACTTAAAGGGAATGTATCAATAGCCATGTTGTGCTAGGGTATACTATATCCTACAGGGGACTAGAGAGAGATAGAGAAACATCATGGAACGATGCACGGAGGAACCTCTTTAATAACCACGTTTAGTTTCTGCCCATTAAAGATTCAGCGGGCCTAATTAAAAAACCCTGCATTAGGGTAAAACAAAGCCTCTTAAAACATTGGCAGTCAGTATTTCACAGCATTAGCGCCATGATTAAAGCCACGGTCGCCCGTCTCGTAACCGTCTGTCAGAGGTCAAATAAAAATGGTGACGTCGTGCCACAAGACAGCTCGCTCACTCAGGTTCATATTTCCCAGAGCTCGACGGTTTCGTCATCAACTCACACCGAATCTCGGGAGTCGGTGGCTGAGCACGGAATGAAGACTAAACGAGTGCCAAAAGAAGACAAGCAGTACTCTACAGGACAGCGCTGAGGTTTATGTTGAAGCCCCTCTTTAAAAGGATCAGCCACTCGAGTCAGGCTTTGATAGAAATGTTCAGGAGTCCGTGTTGTGGTTTGGGCTTCCTGAATAGAGTGGAGAGGTTTCTTTGGTCGGCGAATGAGAGGGACCAGCGAGGCTGATGGGAGGTGGAGAATACAGTCTTAATGACAACCTTTCTACAACACACCATGTTAACAGGAAGCACTCTTGCATTAAACTGAGAGAAAAAGGCACTGGGTTTTGTGTTTCAGCATCCTCAATATGGTTGCATGGCCACATGTATGCACACCATACCCAAAGCTGTTCACATTAGAGCTCAATTGAGCCTGGGTTTGCCAGGCAGTGTATTTAGACAGGGAGAGAGTGAGAGAGCAAGAGAGAGAGAAGGGGAAATGCGGGAGGAAGAGAGAGACACACAACGATGGGGTAGAGGTTATGAGAGGAAGAGAGAGCGGGGTGTCAGAGAGAGAGAGAGAGAGAGAGAGAAAAAGAAGAATTGTCTTCGAGGGAGGAAACAGGACCAGTATAGAAGAGACGTCACAAACAAAACAGTCCATTACGGGTCTGGGACTGAGACGGGGTGGGGAAACAGAGAGCTACCATACAACACAACACAATCAGAGGAGCTAGGGTCTCATATATCACAAGAGAAAAGGGACAACTTAAATGTATAAATACATTACTTAGTTTTGTGGTACAGAAGTTTGTACATAAATCGAGGTTGCATAACAACATGCAATCAATGTACCACCAGACATGATCTATTCTCGTTTATCATCCAAATTGCATTTTAGTACCATACAGACCACATTTTGGGACCATTTGACAAATGCCTGGACTGTATTATACAATATTCAAAAGCATCCTTATTTTAATAAAATCCAACCCACAGTCCACTTCACACCACTATCACAGACGTTTCAGAGTCACAAAGTACTCTACATCTAGCAGCCCACAAATCACACAGCTCTGTGACTGCTAGTACCTCCCTGTATACCTGGATATTCTGCTCGTTTGTTCCCATCTCTGTAGCCCAATAAGGAGCCTGGTGGGAGGACGGCTCATAATAATGTCTGGAACGGAATGATACCATCCCATTGATTCTGCTCCAGCCTTTACCACGAGCCTGTCCTCCTACATTAAGGTGCCACCAACCTCCTGTAGATTATATCTGATAGGGCTGGTTTTGAATGACTGATGAGGCTGTGTGTCTGTGTCTGGATACAAGATGTAATTCGGCCTGTTTGTGTTTTCACGTCTTCAATAGGAGGAGTGAGGAGAAGCATGGAAATAAATGGGTGCCCGCTGGTCTGTTTGATGTCCTAGCTGATCTGTTTTACTGAAGTGGCATTGATTGAGGATAATGCTTTGGCTAATGGCTATTATGGACGTCATGTAAGATGTTGGCTGTCGAAGTCTGTAAAGCTTTGAAAAGGAAGAGCCTAAAACCGTGCGAGGGAAACCGTCGCTAGTGTCCATCCGTGATGCATTTGTGTATAATGACTACTAGGTACACACATCCAAGTCATCTTCCATGCATTGATCTTACCAGTAGCCTTTATAAACATATACATTTAACAGCACAGATGAGGCTTGCAGCCAAGCCAGAGTTCTAACATACACGCATGTACAATTTAAAAAGGGACACTCCAAGTCTGTCCCGAACCAAGCCACAAACAGCCATTTCCTCCCACGGTGCACTAAATAACATGTATAATACAATCATCGTCAGCCATGTTTGTATGGAAACAACAGATGTTCACTCGCTGCTTATGTCATAGAAAGAAGGAACCAGCTCTGTGGTCTTCAAGCCCCACTGATCTGCCCTTTTCTCTTCCCCCTTTCTAGGCCCAGTCCAGTTGGAGGTTGCCTCCTTACAGCCTTAGCCCACATGCTTTCAAAGACTTGGCCCTCAGCCCACATGCTTTCACAGACTTGGCCCTCAGCTCACATGCTTTCACAGACTTGGCCCTCAGCCCACATGCTTTCACAGACTTGGCCCTCAGCTCACATGCTTTCACAGACTTGGCCAACAGCCCATTAGTGTCTAGGCTCGAATGTTGAGTAAACGCTGTGTATTCTCATGTGTGCCTGTTTCTCTTGGGTGTTGCCCTCTGCTGGTAAATTGTATTACTATGCTGTTATCAGAAAACAGCATCCTGAGGACGATGTGGCTGTGCAGCATTGCGCTGTATAGACGCTGCTACATATGGCATTGATCTATATTTGGGACGGTCAGATGGCCACAGGTGGATTTCACATGTCAAACCTCATGACAAATTGCTTTTTAGGAAGCAATCAACTTTTTATGGAATCGAAATTGAAATTCTATATTTTCCCAATGTTTTTTTCAGGTAACCTTCCTGATGCTGAAGACTGGCTGTCCGACCCAACGGGCAGTGAAGCCACCTACCTCCCAGACTGCAATCAGGAACGTTCCGGAATCTGCAACATCTCCGACACCTGGGCGCCGCTTACCACCTCTGACGTCCTCCCCACTGCCAACACCCCCTCCGCCAACCAATCAAATAACCCCTTCCTGATTCCGTCCCGGCCCATGTTCGTATCCCTGCACTCTGATTGGAACAGCGCTATGGCCGCCTGGGGGTTAGCCTGGGATGCACACGTGTACGGTCTGGGCTCCATCTTCGCCATGGTGACCCTGGCCTCGGCGCTCAACCTGCTGTGCCTGCCCCTGCGCTGCCCTTCCGGCTGTGGCTACTTCGGCCTGGTCAGCGTCTTCCTCCTGGCTGCAGGGTGTACCAGGGCTTTCTCCCTCTCTACGATGCCTACGGCCACCAGGACCGGCTGCCCTCCACTGAGGCCTCCCTGCTGCTCTACGAAGCCCCGTTCCCCTGCCTGACTGCAGCCTTCGGCCTGGTATTTCTGCTCCTCTCTATGCGCTCCAGGATGCAGCTATCCTACTCAGCCTTCCAGAGACCCTGTTTCCTGGCCTGTCTGGTGTTGCTGCACTTCGCAGCAGCTTTTGGTCCTGTAGCACTGCTTAGGCTCTACCAGAGGAGGGCGCCCTTCTGCCTCTTCATCTCGCTCATCTCCCGGGGAGCGTTTGTGGCGCTGGTTTCTTTTCTATCGGTCGCCTATTTTGTGTTCTTCTGCTACGTACGGGCGGACTCAAAGCACATTTACCACCTGAATAACACCTCGCCCACGCCAGCTGAGCGATATAACCGCTGTCCATTCGCAGAGAGCAGGGACTGGGACCGTGCGGCTGCGACAGTGTGCCTTTCGGCTCTGTTCTGCCTGGCATGCGCGGGGCTGCAGCTGTACGCCATGCTCCACTCTCTGGGGCTCGCCGGAGGAGCAGATGTGTTCCGCCCCTGGTCTTGGTGGACCTTCCAGCTTAGCTGCAGGGTTTGTGAGGCCGGAGTTTGTCTCACCTTAGCCCTGGTGGTGGCCCAGCCAATCTACTGCTCTGATCACCTTCCCCAGCCTGGAAGCTGCTGGACGGAGCTGCTGGCGATCAAGTCACCCATTATGCCGGGAACCTACCAGTGGACCCTGAGCCAGCAGGAGAAGCTGGCAATCTGCGACATTGGGCACGGGGAGACAGAGTGCCTGCCCCTCTACACACTGATGGATGAAAGGCTAGGCAGCAGCTTGAACGGCCTGGACCTCCTGTACAACAGCAACCGGGCCTTGGCTTACAGAGACCTGGACCTGAATTTGGATCTGCCTAGCTCCAGCAAGCCCGAGGACAGGTGTGGTGGAGAGGCGTCCGGGGGTTCCTCCTTCACCAGCGACTCCACGGCTGACCTGCGACCGCCATCGCCCATAAACCTGCGCCGTAGTATTGATGAGGCACTCTTCAGCGAGGACCTCTTTCCCATAAGCCTCTTCAGACCGTCCATACCATTTTGCTGCAGTGACCTGTCACTCAACATCCCCTACTCCACGTCCACCCTGCCCAATGGTGGCCAGGTGCTTCGAGAGACCCTCTCAGCTGACCCAGGCCTGTACCGGACGACCTCCTGCGTGGAGATGGCCCCTCCTCCCCCTACCCCTCTACCAAACCAACCTATGGCAGGTGACACCATCCTGGGTGCTCCACCATCTCCCTCCCTGTCCTCCAACTCCTCTTCCCCAGAACGCTGGAGGGGAAGTTCCTCCTCCTGCTCCCTGTACAGACCCTCATTAGGGGGGTCCTTTCTGGTCCTCTGTTCCAGCCCAGAGGGGCACGCCCAACCCTCATCCCTAGGCGGCAGCTCAAGCCGCATTACAGCCTCCAGCCACCAGGGCTCACACATGCAGAGATACTATCACACACTGGGTTCAGCCTCACAGGAGAGTCTTGACCTAGAGTCTGAAGCAGACCGGTCCGTACAAGAGGAGTTCATCAATGTCTGCAGACAGATTGATGCGATGAGCATCTGCAGTGAGACAATTGACCTGTAGGCAGAGCTCTCAACAGTTAAGGGCTAAAGACTGAGGACTGGACTGAAATAAGGTGTTGTGAAGGATTCAAGATGGTGTCACGATCTGTAAGGAGCAACGAGCGGTTTGATTCATAAGGCTAGCCTTCATTGTCAAGAAAGGTAAAATAGTGCCAAATGTTTGAGTAAATGAACTGAGGGTTTGTTTTGAATGTTGACAGGAGTCTTTTAAGTGCCACAGAATGCCACATGCCAAGGAGAAATTTGTGACATTTTTTTCACATTTGTTATTGGATGATGAAGTTTGATACATTAATAAAAGTTGCGTTTTCCTGTGCATTTCAAGAGGGGCACATGAAAGCAAAATACATTTGTACAAAACGTTTTGCATTCAAATAAATAATACTGTGATTGAACTAAGCACTTAATAAACGACTACTGAAAATCTTATTTTAACATACTCTTATCCAGATTGTGAGTGCATACATTCTCATACTTTTTCCATCTTCTCCATACTGGTCCCCTGTGGGAATCAAACCCTGGTGTTGCCAGCACCATGCTCTACCAACTGAGCTACACGGGACTGATAAAACAAATGTACTTTACATTTTCATAGAGTAAGATTGTTATTCAATGCCAAGTTGTTTCAATTCAGTAAAATATAATTGTGTTTGTGAGCCTCTACATGAAGAATTAGACATGTTAGAGATGTGCTTTAGGACCCATCCAATAAAGGAAAGCTTGATTTGAACTAACAGCAACATTGTAGCGGAGCAGCAGTGAACTATACTGGTAGGATAGCACCGATACAATTGTGCTTTAACTTCGGACTGACACACAGTACATTTTATATGAGCCGCTTGGTATTTTATTAATGTTTAAAAAATACTTTACTCAAAACATGATTAAATAAAGAGAAATGTCAACATTTAAGTGTGCATGTTTTGTTTTCACCAAGTTTCAGGTCATGTGTAACTTATCTTCTATAGTTAGATTTGGGGATATTTTTGACAACGCAATATTATTTTTGCACCAGTTGGCTGTACCTGCCCCAAAACACCAGTATTTTTCCTTCATAGCTTGATCTCCTCTTTTTAAATTAGGTAGACAATTTGTATTCAACACTTTTACTTCCACGACTGATCAAAACTCATGACTCTTGTTCATCTGCAGCAGACATATGGTGAGAAATATGTTTGGAACATTGAATTGCAATACATATAAAATTGTAATACATATTGTATCAGCACACAAGTATCGTGACAATATATTGTATCCTGAGGTCCATGGCAATTCCCAGCCTTAATAACAACCCACAAATCGACATATTTGGACTTTTATTGTTTTACAGCATTAGGGACCGGTTTCTGTTGTAATCCCATTGTAAACAAGGCCTGTTTCATAGTCAGTGGAGATTCTCATAACTAAAGGTGGGAGACTGCAAACAACCATTTCAAACAGGATACAGGTATATAAATTCTCCGTACATCTTCATGTACATATTTACTTAATATTCATGTTCATATTCAACTGTAATATTCATATTCAACTGTAAGAGTACTGTTAGTCAAGTGAGGTCCCGGTAGGGCAAAGTACATTAGCACAAAACAGAAAGAAAGTCACCCCTACAGCTTAGAGACATCCTAAAAAAAACATCTGGCAAAAAGGACTGTTTACGAAAAATGTTAGAAAAATCTATTCCTACACAAGCTGAATGATATAGATACGGTATCTCAGTGAGAAAGGGGGTGAGGAGGATGTATAGCGCCATGCACATACACAGTTCTTACGGGAATTTAAGACTTTCCTTCGTGTGCGGTCATCATCAACCCCCATTTCAAGGCATATCTCTGGTAATCAGAGCAGGTCAAAGCTGCTAGCAATCGATGCCACAATCTGGGACAGGGGTGGAGCGAGGGACTACATTGCTAGCGATTCGTAGCTTTAAATTTGGGCTTTTAGTATTAATAACACCAAAGTGTCACAGAGAGCATGTTGATACATTTGGCAGTATGTACGGAATTAGAAAAAAGCGGAATATAAATAGAGCCGTGTTGAGGCTTTAAAAAAATAAAAAGCATGCATATCAAAACCCTTCATGCTCCTTCGAGCCACTGGGACTTTCTTCAGCAGAGATCGTCAACCAGATTCAACCACGGGACGATTTCTTGAGTGGATGGGCAGGGGCCGGAACATAATTACAAATCATTTGTAGACTGCAAATTGACCGCAGGAGGCCCAAACAGATATAACTTAAACAATCATTTCAAACCTTGCTTACATTTAGTATAGGATGACATCTCTGTATTTATTATCTGTAGGAATACTTGGGGACAGATATCCAAAATTAAAATCACTTGGTTCTGATTAACTGGTGTTTTTACACTCTTTTGTTCCAAGCATAATAATTATTTATTTACCGGGGGGGGCCAAATTAAACCACGTGGGTCAAATTTGGCACGTGGGCTACCAGTTGGGGAACCCTGCTCTGCAGCTTTTAAATCAAACAATTCTCTAAACTTGTTTCATTCCAGTCTAAAAGATTATCGCATTACGCATCTGAGACCGACACTGTGGTTTTAAAAACGTCCCTTGCCGATCTATGGCCGATGTCTATCTTTTGGCCCCAACCGTGCTCTCAACACACTAGAAGCATTGTGATAGGCCACTAGTTCATTGGTTCACGTCGACTAAGTGGGGTATGACATGGCCACTACAGCGAGGGAACGTCACCTAGTCTAGAATCCCAGCCAATGAGTCTGTCGGTTGAATCACAGTCAAAAGTTTAACAAAACAATATACTTTTCTCAAAGCAGTTAACATCTTTCTGCATAAACAGAGCTAACTACATAGATAAAGAAGGATTGCCACAATTACACTTGCACACAGAGTAGCAAGACAAGTGTTTTTCCACATATAGTTTGATTGAGGTGTCGGTACGAGCAGATCCCAGGGAATACAGAGGGGTGACAGTATGGCTCTCTCAGTTTCACCAGGAAGAGGAAGATAGCATAACAGCACCTTCTTCACTGAGTTTGTCCTCACACACACACAATCAAATACTTCCTTCAACACGCTCTCACACACCCCAAGGGGACCGGTATTCTGGGAGGGGGTTATAGTGAAAACCCTGATGTTCCGCTTCGTAAGTGCAAAATCCCATATTTCCCAGGTGATGGTGTTTGTTTTGCAGGTGTTCCCCCCAGACCTCTCCCGTGGGGTGTGTGGGTTGTCGGCAGGGAGAGTGATGAGGTGGGTGTCAGATGTGGCGGTTATGTTTGGTCACAACGGGGGTGGGGGCGTCCTTAGTCCGCTTCTTTCTGGCCCCTCCATCAGTAAAGTCGTTTCTCGTAACTGCAGAGAGAGAGAGAGGGCATCGCGAAAACACAATGATACCATCAATCAGTTAATGATAATCAATAATATAACGACCACACAAAACAATTCCTATTACCTGCCCTAAAACACACAAAACAATTCCTATTACCTGCCCTAAAAACCCAAAAAATTCATATTACCTGCCCTAAAACACAAAACAATTCCTATTACCTGCTCTAAAACAACCGGATAGAACTGATCAATTACCCTTTCCTACTACATCAGCTATCCATCTGTCTAAGCAATAAGATACTGATTCAACTATAAAACAACCGGATAGAACTGGTCAATTACCCTTTCCTACTACATCAGCTATCCATCTATCTAAGCAATAAGATACTGATTCAACTATAAAACAAAGGTTGACAAATCCCATTCAATCCCCCATCATCTTTCCAGTATACTTATTACAGGGTTATCTGCCCTATGGATAACTGGGGAAGGAGAGGTTGGAAGGAGGCTAGTGGACAGAGAGAGGAGACAAAGCTTCCCATAATTCATCCACATTCAAAGATGAAATACATAATGGCGAGCACCCCCCCTCCCACTAACAAGATAATAGTCTGAAGGGGAACGTCACATCGCCATATTAGCCGTCCTTATAGGCGAGCTGCCAGATTCAAACATCAAGATGGGAAGCACTTATCTAGAGGTAAGATTTACATTTCCCACCTGGATCATTTCATCAACAAGATCAAACTTAGCCATTCAATTTAGAAACAAGGGGAGAGTTGTTCTACATGCAAATGGCGATGTGGGGCCCACCACTAGGCCACACCCTTCACTTCACAGGTCTATGCACGTGTACTTACATGGAACAACAGAACATCTATGGTGAAAGAGAGAGAGAAAGAGGACTGATGTCTGAGAAAGAGGCAAAACTATCAGTCGTAGAAAAGTCATGTCTATCTACTGCTACACACACACACACATTTAAATTCCACTGTGTGTGTGGGAGACAGAGTCCAACGTACGAGTGAAGCCCATGGACTCCTCCTTCCACCTGAGCAGACGTGGTCCTCTTCTCAAACTTCAGCTCTCCAGAGTACATCATGGATCTGTGGAAAACAACAATATCAGAGATCACTCAGTCACACACACACACACACACACACACACACACACACACACACACTACTATCACAGATCACACACTTGTCCCCTCTACCTCACACACAACTCACCGTAGAACAGAGAGACTCTTGGCACCGATGTCCTGACAGCCATGTTGGATGCCAGCGATCAGGTAGGGGATAAACTTGTGGATGGAGCCCTTGTCCTGAACAGAGCCGGACACACCCTGAGCCACCTTCACCTTGTCCCCTTCACTGTGGAATCAGCCAGTCAGAACACAGAGACGGTTTAGACACTGCACTGTGGAATCGGCCAGTCAGAACACAGAGACGGGTTGGACACTGCTGTGGAATCAGCCAGTCAGAACACAGAGACGGGTTAGACACTGCTGTGGAATCGGCTAGTCAGAACACAGAGACGGTTTAGACACTGCTGTGGAATCGGCCAGTCAGAACACAGAGACGGGTTGGACACTGCTGTGGAATCGGCCAGTCAGAACACAGAGACGGGTTAGACACGGCTGTGGAATCGGCCAGTCAGAACACAGAAACGGGTTAGACACTGCTGTGGAATCATCCAGTCAGAACACAGAGACTGGTTAGACACTGCTGTGGAATCAGCCAGTCAGAACACAGAGACGGGTTAGACACTGCTGATGGACAGCGAAATTCTCAAATGAGTGCACAGAGAGCAGCTTTAACACAGGAAAGTTGGCACCATTTGTTTTGAGAAAATGACTTACATTTGTCATATATTGTATCACAATGTGAACCGTCTGAATGAAGGACAAACCAATAAATACATGTATATAATCAGACATAAAATATTAATTTCACTCATCAGCGATTAAAACCTCTTTGGGCTGCAATCCAGTTAACGGGACAATACGACAACAGCCAGTGAAAGTGCAGGGCGCCAAATTCAAAACAGAAATCTCATAATTAAAATTCCTCAAACATACACACATCTTATACCGTTTTAAAGGTAGTCTTGTTGTTAATCCCACCAGTGTCCGATTTCAAATAGGATTTACGGTAAAAGCACCACAAACAATTATGTTATGTCACCACCAAGCCACAGAAAAATGCAGCCATTTTCCCAGCCAAAGAGAGTTGTCACAAAAAGCACAAATAGAGATAAAATGAATCACTAACCATTGATGATCTTCATCAGATGACACTCATAGGACTTCATGTTACACAATACATGTATGTTTCGATTGATAAAGTTCATATATCAAAAATTCTGAGTTTACATTGGCGCGTTACATTCACTAGTTCCAAAAACATCCAGTGATTTTGCATAGCCACATCGATTTAACAGAAATACTCATCATAAATGTAGATGATAATGCAAGTTATACACATGGAATTATAGATATACCTGTCCTTAATGCAACCGCTGTGTCAGATTTTAATTTTTTTTAACAGAAAAAGCAAACCATGCAATAATCTGAGACGGCACTCAGAACAATCAAGTCAAATTAGCTGCCATGTTATAGTCAACATAAACCATAAATTACATGCTAAATATTCCCTTACCTTTGATGATCTTCATCAGAATGCACTCCAAGGAATCCCAGGTCCACTATAAATGCTTGATTTGTTTGATAATGTCCGTTATTTATGTCCAATTGGCTACTTTTGTTAGCGCGTTTGGTAAACATATCAAAAACGCTTGTTCTGGTCAGCGTTACGTCGGACAAAAACTTCAGAAAGTGATATTACAGGTCGAAAAACATTTCAAACTAAGTACAGAATCAATCCTTAGGATGTTTTTATCATTAATATTCAATAAAGTTCCAACCGGCGTATTCCTTTGTGTCTTCAGGAGCCATGGAACGCAGGTCCCTATCATGTGAAATGCACGTGACCAGAAAATGGCTGACTGCCAGACACCTGATTCATTCTGCTGTCATTCAGTCTCTCAACACAGTTAGAAGTCTCATTCAAATTTCTATAGACGGTTGACATCTAGTGGAAGCCCTAGGAAGTGAATCTTCATTAATATCTCAAGGGGATTTCAATGGGAACTGTGTTGAGTACATACCAACCTCAGATCTCACTTCCGGTTTTGATTTCTCCTCAGGTTTTTGCCTGCCATATGAGTTGTTATACTCACAGACATCATTCAAACAGTGTTAGAAACTTCAGAGTGTTTTCTATCCAATACTACTAATAATATTCATATATTAGCAACTGAGACTGAGGAGCAGGCCATTTACTTTGGGCACCTTATTCATCCAAGCTACTCAATACTGCCCCCAGCCATAAAAAAGTTTTTAATTAACAGCAACTGTGCAATAACTTTGCTTACCTGGTCTTCATTCCAACCCTCCTATGAATTTTAATGTCTGATCGAGAGTTAGTCTATGTCCCAAATGGCACAGGGTGTGATTTGGGCTGCAGCTCTAGTGTGTGATGTCCTCCCTACCTGAAGTAGCGTTTCTGGCTGCTGGTGCTCTTCTCCATGGCGTCCAGAGAGCCCATGCCGCGGTACTTCTTCAGCCGCACGCCGTCCGAGAAGAAGTACTCCCCCGGAGCCTCCGTGGTCGCCGCTAGCAACGAGCCCATCATCACTGGGGAGGGGTGGAAGAGGTCATAACTCAAAATCATTGGTTGGTACACATTTCTCGAACTAATTGTCATTACAGCTAGTGTTCTTTTGTTATATCGATTAGCTTCACATTAGCTTTAAATTAGCTCTGATTACCATCAATCAGCTTTGAATGAATTAGAGTAATAAACATGATCTCATGTCTATTCCTCTAATAGACATGAGCTCAACAGTGGATTAGAGGAATAGACGTGAGATCAACAGTGGATTAGAGGAATAGACGTGAGATCAACAGTGGATTAAAGATCAGTGGTAAAAGAAAACTAGCACAAAGACATCAAGATACTGTAAGACTATAGACCCTGGCTATTCAATTCTGCTCCTGAAGGGCTGAAAAACTTCTGGTTTCTGGTTCTACCTGGTAGTTAATTGCACTCACCTGGTGTCCCAGGTCTGAATGATTAGAAAGAGAGGATGAAAACAAGAAGTGTTTGGGCCCTCCAGGACCGACATTGGACAGCCCTGCTATACACCTATTCTAGCCTATGAAATTAACCACATTGACCTAGTGCATGCTATAAAAGGGGTTCATGAAGGATTAAGCTAATGAATGAATGAATGGGTGAATAAATGACAACAGAAGAGTGAATGGTAATGAATGCATGACTATGAAAGAGTGAACGCATGAATTAACAAGTGAATGAAAGGTACCTGTGGAGGCCCCGAGTGAGAGAGCCTTGACCACGTGGCCCACGGTCTGAATGCCGCCATCTGCGATGACTGGCACCCCGAAACGTCTAGCATACTCTGCCACCTTATACACCGAGGTGCCCTGAGGCCGCCCGCACGCCATCACTACGGCAGACGGAGACAGGAAATGCGTCACCTTACCATGATAACATATCTTATGACCGGTGTAGTCAGGCGGTGTTCGGTTGGGCCCGATGGATGGATGATTTTTTTTAAGGAAGTAATATTTACAGAATCGAGGTGTTCAGTTAAAAAAACAAATATTGAATATGTCTAAGTTCTTCCAATAAGGATGTTTGTTTTGTGCTTGAAAAACGTTTGCCTTCATTTGCTGAACGTAATGTTGTGGAGAAAGTTGTCGCCATGGTAACCGAGAGCAAATAAGTTCCTTCTCCAGTTTTGCTGTGTAGCTTCAGTCGCCATGGTAACCGAGAGCAAATAAATAAATAAATCACCACAACGACAGAGACTAACAACCAGCGTAGCATCTTGGTTGGTTACAAAAAGATGCGCATATAATTGCTCTGATCCTTCTCCAGTTTTGCTGTGTAGCTTCAGCGGTTGACCTATACATTAGAACTGATCCAAAGCCAGCTGCTATGGGTAGAGAATCCTATGCCATAAGAATTATCACATTTCTATTTAATATCACTAAACTCATAACATTTAGACGTAAAAAACACCTTGACAATTCCAAATCGCACATTACACTCAAGGTGTAGCATTCTGGGTTGGGTCAATTCCATTTCAACTCAGTCAATTCCGCAAGTGGGTTTAAATATAAAACCAGCAACAGTCCTCTCCTGCATTCAGTTGTAAATTGATCCTGTTGATAGTATTATGGGGTGGGGTCACTACCTTCCTTGGGTGATACAGATGGAGCCACAGCCCATGCCCATGCCCACTGGGCAGAGCGTCCACTCCTGCATCAATCAGGTTCTTGGCCTGGGCTGCCGTCACCACTACAAGAGACAACACAACATCATCAGAAGGCAGGAAAAGGAAGGTTAAGTGTATAAGTGTCTAATGTATTTTCCCCCAAGACCGATCTTGATAGCCTCTCAAAGATCTGAAACTGGATGGCTGGAAGTGTCAAATAGTGATAAATCCTGTCCCAGCGCTCCACTCTCTCACCGTTCCTCCCACCACCTGCAGCTCGCTGTACTTCTGTTTGATGTAGTTGATCATGTTGACCTGATACACAGAGTTGCCTTGTGAGGAATCCTGCAGAAACAGAGAAAATAAGTCATGTCTGCACTGCAGTGCCACGGTCTAATGCCATAAACAGGTCAACCGCTAACCACCATGTCCACCAAAACTGTATGAACAGGTCAACCCCTAACCACCATGTCCACCAAAACTGTATGAACAGGTCAACCCCTAACCACCATGTCCACCAAAACTGTATGAACAGGTCAACCCCTAACCACCATGTCCACCAAAAATTCTGTATGAACAGGTCAACCCCTAACCACCATGTCCACCAAAACTGTATGAACAGGTCAACCCCTAACCACCATGTCCACCAAAACTGTATGAACAGGTCAACCCCTAACCACCATGTCCACCAAAACTGTATGAACAGGTCAACCCCTAACCACCATGTCCACCAAAACTGTGTAAAAACAGGTCAACCACTAACCACCATGTCCACCAAAACTGTATGAACAGGTCAACCACTGACCACCATGTCCACCAAACTGTATAAACAGGTCAACCCCTAACCACCATGTCCACCAAAACTGTATGAACAGGTCAACCCCTAACCACCATGTCCACCAAAACTGTATGAACAGCTCAACCCCTAACCACCATGTCCACCAAAACTGTATGAACAGGTCAACCATTAACCACCATGTCCACCAAAACTGTATGAACAGGTCAACCCCTAACCACCATGTCCACCAAAACTGTATGAACAGGTCAACCACTAACCACCATGTCCACCAAAACTGTATGAACAGGTCAACCACTAACCACCATGTCCACCAAACTGTATGAACAGGTCAACCACTGACCACCATGTCCACCAAACTGTATAAACAGGTCAACCACTAACCACAATGTCCACCAAAATTGTATGAACAGGTCAACCATTAACCACCATGTCTACCAAAACTGTATAAACAGGTCAACCCCTAACCACCAAAACTGTATGAACAGGTCAACCACTAACCCAACCTAAACCCCATCTGGATCCTAACCATAACCTGCGACCTGTATGCTCTAGTTGGCTGTCCCCCAACTACATATTCGTCGCCAGACCCACTGGCTCCAGGTCATCTATAAGTCTATGCTAGGTAAAGCTCCGCCTTATCTCAGCTCTCTGGTCACGATAACAACACCCACCTGTAGCACGCGCTCCAACAGGTGTATCTCACTGATCATCCCTAAAGCCAACACCTCATTTGGCCGCCTTTCGTTCCAGATCTCTGCTGCCAGTGACTGGAACGAATTGCAAAAATCGCTGAAGTTGGAGACTTATCTCCCTCACCAACTTCAAAAATATGCTAATTGAGCAGCTAACCGATCGCTGCAGCTGTACATAGTCTTATCGGTAAATAGCCCACCCAATTATACCTACCTCATCCCCATACTGTTTATATTTATTTACTTTCTGCTCTTTTGCACACCAGTATCTCTACCTGTACATGACCATCTGATCATTTATCACTCCAGTGTTAATCTGAAAAATTGTAATTATTCGCCGACCTCCTCATGCCTTTTGCACACAATGTATATAGACTTTTTTTTTCTCTACTGTGTTATTGACTTGTTAATTGTTTACTCCATGTGTAACTCAGTGTTGTTGTCTGTTCACACTGCTATGCTTTATCTTGGCCAGGTTGCAGTTGTAAATGGAACTTGTTCTCAACTAGCCTACCTGGTTAAATAAAGGTGAAATAAAAAAATAAAAAATAACCTCAAACCCACCAGTACGACCACGTCGACCCCAGCCTGCATCAGTAGGTCCAGTCTGTACTTGTCGTCGTCCCTGGTGCCGATGGCGGCTCCGCACAGCAGCTGTTTGCGAGAGTCTTTGGAGGCCAGGGGGTAGTCCCTGTTCTTCTTCAAGTCTGTCCTGGCGATGATGGACACCAGCTCATCACTGTCGTTCACGATGGGCAGCTTGCCTGGTGGTGGTGTGTGTGTGTGTGTGTGTGTGGGGGGGGGGACTTTGTTAACCTCTCTGGGATCGTTCGGGACACTAGCTTCCCACCTTGCCAACAGCCAGTGAAAGTGCAGGGTGCCAAATTCAAAACAACAGAAATCTCATAATTATAACATTCCTCAACCATACAAGTATTTTACACCATTTTAAAGATACACTTCTTGTTAATCCAACCACAGTGTCCAATTCACAGAAAGCATTCAGCCATTTTCCAACCAAAGAGAGGCGTCACAAAAAGCATAAATAGAGATAAAATTAATCACTAACCTTTGATGATCTTCATCAGATGACACTCCAAGGACTCAATGTTATACAATACATGTATGTTGTGTTCGATCAAGTTCATATTTATATCCAAAAACCTCAGTTTACATTGGAGCCATGTTCAGAAATGACTCCAAAATATCCGGAAATATTGCAGAGCCACATCAAATAACAGAAGTACTCATCATAAACTTTGATGAAAGGTACATATTTTACGTAGAATTAAAGATAAACTTGTTCTTAATGCAACCGCTGTTTCAGGTTTCAAAAAAGCTTTACGGCAAAACCACAATATTCAATCATCTGAGAACAGCTTTCAGCCACAAAAGCAAGCCATACAGTTACCTGCCAAATTGTGGAGTAAATAATATTATAAATAATATTATAAAACTTCACTTATCTTTACTGATCTTCGTCGGAATGCACTCCCAGGACTCCCACAAGAAATGTTTGTTTTGTTCGATTACCTCCATATTTATGTCCAAATACTCCCGTTTTGTTCACGCGTTTAGTTCACTGTACCAAAGGCACAATGCGCGAGCGCAAAATCCAGACGAAAAGTCAAGAGTTCCATTACAGTTTGAAGAAACATGTCAAACAATGTTTACAATCAATCCTTAGGGTCTTTTTATAATAAATCTTCAATAATATTCCAACCGGACAATAGCCTATTCATTACAGAGGAACAAGAAGGAACGGCGCGCCCGCGTGACCGCGCAGTAAACAACTGATTGGCCTCAGCCTAGTTCAATTGTTGAAACAGTTCTTATTCGACACCCTTCCACAATAGAAGCCTCAAACAACTTTCTAAAGACTGTTGACATCGGCTGGAAGCCTTGGGAAGTGCAATCTGGCCCCATAGACGCAGCATATTGGATAGGCAATCAGTTAAATGAAACTTCAAACCTCAGATTTCCCACTTCCTGGTTGGATTTGTCTTAGGTTTTTGCCTGCCATATGAGTTCGGTTATACTCACAGACATCATTCAAACAGTTTTAGAAACTTCAGAGTGTTTTCTATCCAATACTAATAATTTGCATATATTAGCTTCTGGGACAGAGTAGCAGCAGTTTACTCTGGGTACATTATTCATCCAAGCTACTCAATACTGCCCCCCTGTCACCAAGAAGTTAAAGGTGACCAAGTAATTCTGCCATCTAACCTCAAACAGTTCATAAATGACCTTGTACAGCAAACCAAAGACAATCTAATCAATAATAAGTTGAGGATGATACAATAGAACAATGTACCAGAAAATAGGCCACAATAGACTCCTAGAAGGACTGTACCGACTGGCTCACCTTTTTTGCTTCGCTGTAGAATGTCGTTAGCCTCTTTCAGCGTGACACCGGCTGGGGCCACCACTAGCTCCTCCCTCTTAGTCATGGCCTCCTCCAGTGGTCGGCTGTGGTCCTTCTCGGAGAGGAAGTCGATGTCTCTGGAGGTGATGATGCCCACCAGCTTGCTGCCCATCTTGCCAGTCTCGGTGACGGGGATGCCAGAGAAGCCGTGGCGAGTCTTGGCCTCGAACACGTCCCCCACCGTGTGACGCGGGCTCATTACAAGAGGGTCTGTGATGAAACCCTGCTCAAACCTCTGGACAAACAACAAATATCTGTTAATAAACCATTGTGTGTATAGATGCACTGCAACCCATTTAATACCAATCAATATAAAATGATGCAAGTCATTAACTACAAAGGGTAAATGCTTTCATAGGCGTTTATGGGGTCTCACCTTAACCTTGCGGACCTCGTTGGCTTGGAATTCAGGGGTGCAGTTGTGATGGATGAGGCCGATGCCTCCCATGAGCTAAAGGCATTCAAAAACACCCGACAAATAAAAAACACTTTTGGGAGACGGAATACTGTTTATGGTACGTTTCCCCCCAGCAACACAAAACACTTTTGGGAGACGGAATACTGTTTATGGTACGTTTCCCCACAGCAACACAAAACACTTTTGGGAGACGGAATACTGTTTATGGTACGTTTCCCCACAGCAACACAAAACACTTTTGGGAGACGGAATACTGTTTATGGTACGTTTCCCCACAGCAACACAAAACACTTTTGGGAGACGGAATACTGTTTATGGTACGTTTCCCCACAGCAACACAAAACACTTAGAATGTGACAGATGTGGAAAGCGCACAGTAATTTCTAGCATAGAGGACACAAATATATATATTTTTTACTGGCTCGAATGTCAGGCTGCAAGGTCTCACCGCCATGGCGATGGCCATCGATGACTCTGTGACTGTGTCCATGGGGGAGGAGATGAGAGGCGTCTTCAGGGTGATCTTCCTGGTCAGGGCAGAGGTCAGGTCCTGGTGGAGAAAGTAAGGAGGACATCTTGGCTCAATAACCCACAACATGTTCAGGAAATCAGTCACTCAGCAAACTAGATTATATTAAATCAAAGTTTATTTGTCACGTGCTCTGAATACAACAGGTGTAGACCTTACAGTGAAATGCTTACTTACAAGCTCTAAACAATAGTGCAAAAAAAGTATTAAGTGAACAATAGGTAGGTAAAGAAATAAAACAGTAAAAAGACAGGCTATATACAGTAGTGAGGCTATAAAAGTAGCGAGGCTACATACAGACACCGATTAGTCAGGCTGATTGAGGTAGTATGTACACGTAGACATGGTTAAAGTGACTATGCATATATGTTGAACAGAGAGTAGCAGTAGAGTAAAAGAGGGGTTGGCGGGTGGTGACCATCATTGCTTGTAATGGTAAAGGTTGCTTTCTCAGTTGTCCACTAGGGGGCAGACATGCTCCAACAAGCAAATTTGTCCTATGTGGATTGGCCTAAGGAAAATGACAGCTTTTGGTCACGTTTCTCAAGCATGTTTTCAATGGCTGACTGGACGATGAGTCTCAAAGTCTCAGATGAGAGTTGCAACAGCAAGTAAACAACATGCAACTGGAAAGCAGACATCGCCATCTGGCCTAAATGTAAATTATCAGGTGCTACATTTGATCGGGGCTCCCGAGTGACGCAGCGGTGTAAGGCACTGCATCTCAGTGCAAGAGGCATTACTGCAGTCCCTGGTTCAAATCCAGGCTGCATCACATCTGGGCGTGATTGGGAGTCCCATAGGACAGCGCAGTTATCCCAGCATCATCCGGGCTATGTCGTCACTGTAAATAAGAATTTGTTCTTAACTAACTTGCCTTGTTAAATAAATATATATTAAAAAAATTTATAAACCTGTCATCAGAGAGACCAGACCGATGTTGCTTTGACTAAACTGATGCATGTGACTGAGGGGACCCAAGTCTTTCTGGAAATGTTTTTTTTGCACAATCAGGCCGTGACCTTGTTCTAAACTATCTGCCAAAACACTGGGAAAGTTCCCTTTTCTAAAATAAAACAATCGGCCACTTCCACAGTCTTCTCAGCTGGGAGGGAAAACATGGCATGAGAAAACTAGTGTGCATTTTATGGCATCAAGAGCTGTACTCCCTCATCTTTGGCAAATGTAAACTACCATACCAACTATTGTGTTTCTGAAATGGGGGAGGGGGGGGGGGGGGTGAAGATAAAGGCTGGACACTGGCAGCCATTTTGTCAACTCAACTGCACCACCCTGCCAAATTCTACTAACCTTTAAAATTGAGAGACCACCTCTGCACATGGTGTGACCAGCAATAATTTCCCCATTGAAACACCAGACAGAGGCCCACCTCACACGTATAAAACATCCCTGTGTGGAAGAGGGTGGGGTGGTCTATTTTAAACTAGTCTAAACAAATATTACTGCATGAACTTTGACTGTATTCACAGTTGAGACAGACAAACACAGGCTCATCCAAGTTACCAGACTGACTCCACCATCAAGAAAATAGACCAGGTTACAACCCTACGGAGACTACCCACAACGCCACGGCAACAACGCAGACAGGCACCTTCCACAGCAACAAGAGCTGTGTTCTAGTCTGGACAAAAAAGGAGATTAGAGATATCAATTAGATATAAACTCCTGATGGACGAGAGAGAAGGGCAGGGGGATTTCACATAAAGCCTGAGATTAACGCTCACATCATCCCCTGAGAGAAGAATGAGCAACCAACCAGGCACAACCGTAAACAGAGAGAGACAGAAAGACAGAGACCAGATGTGGGAAGCCATCTTGGTAAAAATAGGGTGGCTAGGAGGTTAGGGATGACGAAGGAAGCTGAGAGCATTTTTGGAAAAGCTGCAATTAGAGAATGAGGTTTTGGCTTTGAATGCAGAGGGTTGTTTGTGCATCTGTGTGGACACAGCATACTGTAAAAAGGCTTTGGTTTCAGAAGGGGCTCTGGCAAGGAGTGTCTGCTGAAATAATAAGGAATGTGTAGGAAGCAATACTGCTCCCACTTGGTGCACCCATAGTCATTATCCCTGTAGTTTTCAGAGATCTGGAAGGACCAGTCTGGGGCGGCATGTAGCCTAGTGGTTAGAGCGTAGGGGCGGCATGTAGCCTAGTGGTTAGAGCGTAGGGGCGGCATGTAGCCTAGTGGTTAGAGCGTAGGGGGCTGTAGCCTGTGGTTAGAGCGTAGGGGTTAGAGCGGCATGTAGCCTAGTGGTTAGAGCGTAGGGGCGGCAGTGGTAGCCTAGTGGTTAGAGCGGCATGTAGCCTAGGGTTAGAGCGGGGGCATGTAGCCTAGTGGTTAGAGCGTAGGGGGCGGCATGTAGCCTAGTGGTTAGAGCGTAGGGGCGGCATGTAGCCTAGCCTAGTGGTTAGAGCGTAAGGGCGGCATGGCCTAGTGGTTAGAGCGTAGGGGCGGCATGTAGCCTAGTGGTTAGAGCGTAGGGGCAGCCTAGTGGTTAGAGCGTAGGGGCGGCATGTAGCCTAGTGGTTAGAGCGTAGGGGCGGCATGTAGCCTAGTGGTTAGAGCGTAGCGTAGCCTAGTGGTTAGGCGTAGGGGCGGCATGTAGCCTAGTGGTTAGAGCGTAGGGCGGCATGTAGCCTAGTGGTTAGAGCGTAGGTGCCTAGTGGTTAGAGCAGGTAGCCTAGTGGTTAGAGCGTGTAGGTGGTTAGGCAGGTAGCCTAGTGGTTAGAGCGTAGGGGGAATGGCAGGTAGCCTAGTGGTTAGAGCGTAGGGGCGGCATGTAGCCTAGTGGTTAGAGCGTAGCCTAATGGCGGCATGTAGCCTAGTGGTTAGAGCGTAGGGGCGGCAGGTAGCCTAGTGGTTAGAGCGTAGGGGCGGCAGGTAGCCTAGTGGTTAGAGCGTAGGGGGCATGTAGCGGTTAGAGCGTAGGGGCGGTTAGAGCGTAGGGGCGGCATGTAGCTAGTGGTTAGAGCAGGTGGTTAGCCTAGTGGTTAGAGCGTAGCCTAGTGGTTAGGGGCGGCGTAGTGGTTAGAGCGTAGGGGCGGCAGGTAGCCTAGTGGTTAGAGCGTAGGGGCGGCAGGCCTAGTGGTTAGCGTAGGGCTAGCCTGTGGTTAGAGCGTAGGGGCGGCAGGTAGCCTAGTGGTTAGAGCGTAGGGGCGGCAGGTAGCCTAGTGGTTAGAGCGTAGGGGCGGGTAGGGGCAGGTGGTTAGAGCGTAGCCAGGTAGCCTAGTGGTTAGAGCGTAGGGGCGGCAGGTAGCCTAGTGGTTAGAGCGTAGGGGCGGCAGGTAGCCTAGTGGTTAGAGTGTAGGGCCAGTAACCAGCAGGTAGCCTAGTGGTTAGAGTGTAGGGGCGGCAAGTAGCCTAGTGGTTAGAGCGTTGGGCCAGTAACCAGCAGGCAGCCTAGTGGTTAGAGCGTTGGGCCAGTAACCAGCAGGTAGCCTAGTGGTTAGAGTGTAGGGCCAGTAACCAGAAGGTAGCCTAGTGGTTAGAGCGATGGGCCAGTAACCAGCAGGTAGCCTAGTGGTTAGAGCGATGGGCCAGTAACCAGCAGGTAGCCTAGTGGTTAGAGTGTAGGGGCGGCAAGTAGCCTAGTGGTTAGAGCGTTGGGCCAGTAACCAGCAGGCAGCCTAGTGGTTAGAGCGTTGGGCCAGTAACCAGCAGGTAGCCTAGTGGTTAGAGTGTAGGGCCAGTAACCAGAAGGTAGCCTAGTGGTTAGAGCGATGGGCCAGTAACCAGCAGGTAGCCTAGTGGTTAGAGCATTGGGCCAGTAACCGAAAGGTTGCTGGATCGAATCCCTGAGCTGACAAGGTAAAAATGTGTATTTTTTTATTTAGTAGTTCTGCCCCATGAATAAGGCAGTTAAACCCACTGTTCCCAGGTAGGCCATCATTGTAAATAAGAATTTGTTCTTAACTGACTTGCCTAGTTATATAAAGGTTATATGAAAAAAAAATGTAAAACTGGAGGACACCAGTTCAACAGGTTAAGAGCAGCCTTCATCGTATGGCTTGTACCTACCCATTACTCTACCCCATTACTCTACCCCATTACTCTGAACACTTAAGAGGAATGGGCTAGGGAAGAGGGTCTCAGAACAAAGAGGAATTGAGCCCATGAACAGAACAGTAGGCTGAAGCTAGGTTGAAGGGTAGTCTGTCGCTCAAAACCTATATTGAATTGTCTTAGCTTTCTGGAAGGTCTTGACAATCAGAGAAGAGAGGACTACTCACCACATCGTCTGAGGTAAAATCAATGAAGCCCGGCAGAATCAGGAAGTCGCTGAAAGACAGACAGAGCAAAAGGTCAGGGGTCAAGGTTCACAGGTTGTCATGACTAAAGAAAGATGGCTTAAGACAAGAGGACTACAAGATTCATAGTGCAGTGCAATGCAACTGCCAGCCAACTGGTGACAGTGGGTCAGATGTGGCCTATTATAAACCCCTCACCCTTTTTCCCACCCAATTTCAACGTTTACAAGTACCTCCACCATGTTGGAGTTGGGTCCATAGCAGGAAGTGTTGAAAGCCAAAAGGGGAATAGTTGCAAATTAGCCCCCAGAACTGCCACTTTGACCGAGCCTGGTAACAATATAGGGAAAACTAGTTCTCGCAATGGTTGAGAAGTCTGACCCGAAAGTTGCCTGTGATATAAATTTGAATAAACTAAACTACAAGTGAGTTTGCGTTAAGAACTAATGGAAAATGTCTTGATCCCAAAAATTGTACGTTCATAAGTTCGCCCTCTAGTGATCGCTGATCAAGCTGCCCCTTCCCTTTGCCTTGTACTCTAGTCTAAAGAGAAACACTGTCTCACCCTGTTAGTCCAGTGCTTGACAAAAGCATCTTGTGTTCAATTTCATTTCTTACACTGTATGAACGCAATGGCAGGCAGAGAGAGAGCGGTGGAGAGCATGAGACAGAGGGAAAAAGAAGGATGATGTGTTTTTCACAGATGGGTGGATCTGGTGGTTTGGCAGATGGGTGTGAAAACAGACAGACTGGATAGAGGGAGAGACGAATAAGTGAGTCTTTGTCAGAGAGAGAGAGAGAGAGAGAGAAAGATGGGGAAAAAGTGAAAACCAGAATAAGATGGAGGAGAGCAGGAGAGAATGGCTCTAAAGCAGACAGAACGGGAGGAGCGAGCGAGAGAAACAAAAACAGAGAGAGAGAATGGCCCCCTGTCCTTTATCATCCGTCAGACCATTCCTCTCTCTCCTCCGCCTGTGTGGGTGAAGAGATGGGGCCTAAAATATGTCTACCAAACGGGACAGGGAGGGGTCCGGCTGCAACCGCCAGACACCTCACAAACATCAACACAGTCTGGCACAGGGAGGCAGAGGAGAAAATATCTGCCAGCATTTAAGGAAACCACAAAACTCCACTGGTTCTGGATCAGCTCTCACTAGCCAGACCAAACCCCAACCAGCATGAGCCAAACGGTTATGACCATTTTTTTTTTTTACCTTTATTTAACTAGACAAGTCAGTTAAAACCTCTTACATCTATGGGGGCGCTATTTAAAACGTGCCCGTTTTAAGCGCAATATTTTGTCACAAAAAGATGCTTGACTATGCATATAATTGACAGCTTTGGAAAGAAAACACTCTGACGTTTCCAAAACTGCAAAGATATTGTCTGCGAGTGCCCCAGAACTGATGCTACAGGCGAAACCAAGATGAAACTTCAAACAGGAAATGAGCAGGATTTTTGAGGCTCTGTTTTTCATTGTCTCCTTATATGGCTGTGAATGCGCAAGGAATGAGCCTGCCCGATATATCGTTTCCCCAAGGTGTCTGCAGCATTGTGACGTATTTGTAGGCATATCATTGGAAGATTGACCATAAGAGACTACATTTGCCAGGTGTCCGCCCGGTGTCCTCCGTCGAAATTGGTGCGTCATCTTCAGCTGCAAGTCTTTTTCCAAGGGATTCAGAGGAGAAAGTAGACATCCACGAACGATATATCAATGAAGAGATATGTGAAAAACACCTTGAGGATTGATTCTAAACAGCGTTTGCCGTGTTTCAGTCGATATTATGGAGTTCATTTGGAAAAAAGTTTGCCGTTTTGATGACTGAATTTTCGTTTTTTTTTGCTACCCAAACGTGATTTACAAAACGGAACGATTTCTCCTACACAAAGAATCTTTCAGGAAAAACTGAACATTTGCTATGTAACAGAGTCTCCTCATTGAAAACATCCGAAGTTCTTCAAAGGTAAATTATTTTATTTGAATCCTTTTCTGGTTTTTGTGCAAATGTTGCCCGCTAAATGCTACGCTAGCTATCAATACTCTTACACAAATGCTTGTTTTGCTATGGTTCAAAAGATAGCATATTTTGAAAATCTGAGATGACAGTGTTGTTAACAAAAATATTTTTTGTCATTTGCTATCTAACTGAGAGTCTTGAAAACATCTGAGCAAATATATTTATTTCATTTCATTTGCGATTTTCATGAATAGTTAACAAATGCTTGTTTAGCTATGGTTGAAAAGCTAAAAATGAGCTTGAATAGGATCCCAGAATAGTTAACGTTGCGGAGATTGGGATTGCTCGACGCAAGAAGTTAAGAACAAACTCTTATTTTCAATGACAGCCTAGGAACAGTGGGTTAACTGCCTGTTAACTGCCAGGGGCAGAACGACAGATTTGTACCTTGTCTGCTCGGGGTTTTGAACTTGCAACCTTCTGGTTACTAGTCCAATGCTCTAACCACTAGGCTACCCATTCAACCACTAAGTAGAGAAAGTGGGTAGGTCTGATTTAGAGTGCACTTACCTGTCTAGTCTTGCATACTATTAATGTTTAAATATCTATTGCCTTACAGTTCTGTTATGAAAACCGCTTCGGGCCCTAGTAATGCTGGGTGCGACTTGATTCATCTTAATTTCATGCAGACAATTTGACACAAGCCTGGATAGCACTACTTAGTAACGTGGTTCTACACTTCTGCAAAGGCACTGCACTACACATGAAGAATTATGTCACGATTGTAATCTTTTCATTTCTTGTCCCTTTGCCACATAAGTGGATTGAGAATACATTGTCTTCTACACCAATGTCCCGGGGGAGAATTGCGTTGGAGAGATGAGGGGGCTTGAATGGGGCTAATTAGAAGCCGAGGATGATTAGGTGGCTGTGATCATAAGACAGAAAATGACTGCATTGACAAATTCTTTATGACAGGGGTAATATATGATAATAACATGCAGCAGAATCGTCTGCTGTACTAGAAAATGTTGAGTTGCTGAAAGAATATTGATCCAGCTTGGTGAAATGGCATTGAGACCCTGACAGAACATCTCAGCTCACCCTGATCCAGCTTGGTGAAATGGTCTTGAGACCCTGACAGAACATCTCAGCTCACCCTGATCCAGCTTGGTGAAATGGTCTTGAGACCCTGACAGAACATCTCAGCTCACCCTGATCCAGCTTGGTGAAATGGTCTTGAGACCCTGACAGAGCATCTCAGCTCACCCTGATCCAGCTTGGTGAAATGGTCTTGAGACCCTGACCGAGCATCTCAGCTCACCCTGATCCAGCTTGGTGAAATGACCTTGAGACCCTGACAGAGCATCTCAGCTCACCCTGATCCAGCTTGGTGAAATGGCCTTGAGACCCTGACAGAGCATCTCAGCTCACCCTGATCCAGCTTGGTGAAATGGCCTTGAGACCCTGACAGAGCATCTCAGCTCACCCTGGCGAACACTTTCATAAGGGAGCGTGTATTCAGCTCCAGCGTGTTTGTGTGGACAGTAAGCCTGCCAGATTACAGCAGCAACAGGTAAGCAAACACCTCAAAGCCAGTAGTCCTTAGAGCCAGTGAGAACACATCTGGCTTTCTCAATTTATCATGCCTTCGATTCCTTGCATCCCCTCTCCCCTCAAAATACATTGGAGAAGAAAGTCAGAGGGGAGTGACTTTAGACCCTCTCCTTTAATACGGTACAAAAGGAGCCGAGGAGATAGGGAAAGACGAATTGAGATTGAACCACTGTCGCTACCGTCCTGGGTTGCCATGCTTGTGAGGCAGTTGTCTGTGGTTGCCATGGTGGAGACACAGCTGTATGATACAGGTAATACGGGCCCAGACTTCCTCTGAGGTCTTCCCCCGAGACGCTCACATGACAGTACCTCGGGCTAGTCATGTGCTCTGCCTTGCCTTTAAGCAGGACGTGCTTCATTAAGGAGTGGAGGGACGCGCCGGTATCACACACACTGCCTAATCAATTAACCCCTGTGAACTGGGACTAACTCTCCATTCAAATGTGTAGTGTAAATAGTGAATACCATTGTGTGGATGTTGAGTCTGAACCATAGCATTTAGTCATTTAGCAGACGTTCTTATTCAGCGCAACTTACAGCAGCAATTAGGGTTCAACTGTAAGAAACAAAATGGTTGAGTTGTACCTGCTTGTTGTCTAAATATTGTTTCTCACAAACGCCACATAATCGGTTTAGAATGAATATATAGATTTTTTTTTTTACTTTTACCCCCCCCCCCCTCAATTTCATGATATTTCATTAGCAGTTACAGTCTTGTACAATTGCTGCAACTCCCCTACGGACTCTGTTTAGGCGAAGGTCAAGAGCCATGTGTCCTCCGAAACACGACCCTGCCAGGCCGCACTGCTTCTTGACACACTGCTCGCTTCACCCGGGAGCCAGCTGCACCAATGAGTCGAAGGACAGACCGTCCAACTGGCTACCGTGTCAGCTTGCAAGCGCCCGGCTCGTCAGAGCACTGCTGCACCACTTGGGAGGCCCTACGGTATCCATTTAATCTGTAACATAGGTTCCATACTAAATGGCACCCTATTCCCTATAGTCAAAAGTAATGCACTTTGTAGGGGACAGGGTACCATTTGGGACAGAGCCATATAGTCAAAAGACATAGGCTACAACATCAACACAAGGATGTGAATGTTACTCTATTTTAACAAGTAGGTGTTGGAAGCATTTTATAGCAGATAGGCATTTTTGTCAAGTCCTCTAGCCAGAGGTATGTTCAGGAAGCAAAACGATGCAGAGTTTTGGGCAACAGTCTTGGGCAAAGGGGTGAAATTAGTGAAGTAGCTTGCTGTGGCAACATACCAATGCAATGACCGTCTGCCATATTGGGGCAGCCCAATGCTTCGCTTGTTGAAATGAAGTTTGTTTTAAACAGAGTGAAAGTGAATTGAGGACTCTTCAGTGAAAGTAAAAACAAATGTAAGTGAATATGAAATGAGCAGATAAAGGGCCTTAGGATATGAGTGCAGTCAGATGTCATTACTAGATTGATTAGATAGTGATTGAATGTCTCAAATAATCAAATAGCAGTTCATGCACTATGATTCTTCAGAGGAAGTTCAAGATACAGTCATATCATTACCGGAAGCAAATATCATCCTATGGTACAGATCAGGTTAATAAGCAATCAACCCCCACCACCCCTGTCCTACTTATTCATCTGTACAGATCAGGTTAATAAGCAATCAACCCCCACCACCCCTGTCCTACTCATTCATCTGTACAGATCAGGTTAATAAGCAATCAACCCCCACCACCCCTGTCCTACTTATTCATCTGTACAGATCAGGTTAATAAGCAATCAACCCCCACCACCCCTGTCCTACTCATTCATCTGTACAGATCAGGTTAATAAGCAATCAACCCCCACCACCCCTGTCCTACTCATTCATCTGTACAGATAGGTTATTCAACCCCCACCACCCTGTCCTACTCATTCATCTGTACAGATCAGGTTAATAAGCAATCAACCCCCACCACCCCTGTCCTACTCATTCATCTGTACAGATCAGGTTAATAAGCAATCAACCCCCACCACCCCTGTCCTACTCATTCATCTGTACAGATCAGGTTAATAAGCAATCAACCCCCACCACCCCTGTCCTACTCATTCATCTGTACAGATCAGTGTTTTTCTCAGCCAACTAAAAATTAAAAATACAATTGGTGGCTAATGTGGTGTTTACTTCTGCCAAATTCATCAACAAGGTACCTTATTGATTCAAATCTATTTTTAATGGGACAATCATTTGCTTCCCCTATATGAACTCATTGTTTGGAGACAATAGGTTTTTACAGTATAGTGTATATAGTGTCAAAATGGTTGAAAAGTCAACCGTTTTACTCACTTGTAAGTCAACCCGTCGCCTTTAGAGCATAGCTCTTCTGCCGTTTGACCATCAGCGACAACAGACTGTTGTTGAGCAGATCTGCGATTCAAAACGTGTTGGCCATCATTACAAAGCGCCGCCCGCATATCGTCCATCATCGCTTGCGCTTAGGTTTGGACAGTTCGAGAGCGTACTTGTACAATACGGTTCTATTTGGCATTTGTATTGTGGTTGAACTGAACTTACTTGTAGGTGAGGCCGTCTCCAACGGAGAAAAGCTGTTGTGCGGAGAGTCCGTCTTCTGGGACATAGCCCGTACCACCACTGATCAGGTAATCAGCCATGCTGTCAAATGAAAAGGATGACAAGCAGGCATTAGATTGTAGCATTCGATGCATTTTCAAATATAATTAGCCATCAATAGATGAAGGGTTAAAAGGTGACGACGCTTTGCGCCCGTGAATGACTATTAGTGCTGAGTGATTAACCCAAAACGCTGGTGGTTTGTTGTTATTGTATTATAAAATTTTTTAAACAAGGCATTTCGTTCAGGTTTCTTCTGTGATATCAATGCGCATATTGAGTAGTTTCTCTAGAGACAAATGAGATCAAGCCCGAACTGTTCGATTTAGCAGGCAGTTGTAGTTTCCAAAAGGCCAATATTCTCCATAGTTTAGCATGGAAAACGTGGTATTTACCTATAATGACCATAATCCATTGCATGCCTACTTGCCCATCTGTGTTTCTTTTAGCTTGCTACATTAAAGAGACAAGAAAGTTTGTTTGAAAGGAGAGCAGTTGCTTCACGAGGTACACTACACAACCAAAAGTTTGTGGACACCTGCTCGTCGAACATCTCATTCCAAAATTATGGGCATTTATACGGACACATTGCTGCTACAATAGCCTCCACTCATGAAAAACAGCCCCAGACCATTATTCATCCTCCACCAAACTTAAATTGGCACTATACATTCAGGCAGGTAGCGTTCTACTGGCATCCGCCAAACCCAGATTTGTCCATCGGAGTGCCAGATGGTGAAGCATGATTCATCATTCCAGAGTCCAATGGCAGCAAGCTTAACACCACTCCAGCCAACGCTTGGCATTGTGCATGGTGATCGTGGGCTTGTGTGTGGCTACTCGGCCATGGAAACCCATTTCATGATGCTCCAGACGAACCATTCTTGTGCTGACGTTGCTTCCATAGACAGTTTTGAACTTGGTAGTGAGTGTTGCAACCGAGGACAGAATGTTTACACACTATGCGCTTCATCACTCCTGCTTTGTATTCTTGTGTGGCCTACCACTTCGTGGCTGATCCGTTTTTGCCCCCAGACGTTTCCACTTCACAATAACAGCACTTACAGATGACCGGGGCTACTCTAGCAAGGCAGAAATTGAACTGCCTTATTGGAAAGGTGGCATCCTATGAAGGTGCCACGTTGAAAGTCACTGAGCTTCAATAAGGCCATTCTACTGCCAATGTTTGTCTATTGAGATTGCTTTGGCTGTGTGCTTGATTGTATACACCTCTCAACAACGGGTGTGGCTAAAATAGCCGAATCCACCAATTTGAAGGTGTGTCCACATACACAAAAGTATCTCTACCTGAAATTGACAGTTGGTATTCAGCAGTCAAAAAATTATGCCTTGTTTACATTGAAGAAATACTAAAATTGTGATTTTGTCAGACAGCAGCTCTATAGAGGTGAGATAACTTGAAATGAAATAGTCATCAAATAAAACAAATGTAATATACCAAACTGAAATATTGTATTGAAGTAAAATAATGTGAATAAATGGTTAAGTGATAAGCAACCACTACCATCATGGACATTTTATTCACAGTTTCATTATGTGTTGTTATTATCGAACCTGAAATCATGACTTCTTTAAATAGTCAAAACTGAAACCTAGCCGAACTTACAAACCCAGAACGCTGCGCCCTAACGACTATGCGTTTTCAAAATGTGGATGACCCACTAACATCTATAAGAAACCTTTCTATTAGAGGGGGCATGCTGGCAAAATATAGCCTTACGAAATTAACCCTTTCATGCACGGTTGTGTAAATATACATGACTAAAATAGCAGCAGCACTAATGTTAAATAAAACACGTTGCTTTACATTTTTTCATGTTTGAGATATATATATATATATATTACAATTTACTGGATAAACACCAGGAAAATAGAGCAATTTTTTATCTTTATTGCTTGTGGTGGCTGTCCATGCAAACAAAACAGACATCAAGCGTGTTAAACAATGATGTGTTCAGCAAAAACGTTTCCTTCAAGCACATATTTATCCAGACTACCTACAGTGTTCTGGATAGCTGCTGAAAGGCAACCGTGAGCAATGCCTGTCAATACCGTAGCTAGCTACAGTAGTTAGCTAGCACTTACAACCGTTATCTGGCTACTGTACAGCTGAGTACCTAACAATGGTTGCAATGCCTTGAGCCCAAAATACATGCGGGGAGAATAAAACATGGCTATATTAACGATTAATGACTCATCTAGCAAACTGTCCGCAGCCTAAGTATTTATAGATTTCCATCCATCATATCATGTCTTTAACATATCGTTTGCAATGTATTTTATCACCAAAGCTGCACTATAAATTAGCCATCTAATTTCTTGCCACGCAGGTCAAAATGATCAGTGCGTTATTCAGCAGGAGCATGTGTCAGCTAGCGGTAGCCGGCTAGCAAGCTAACTAACATGTTTCAACTCATTATTGAATATGCTCTGTATTCTATGTAATTAGCCACCTCACCACGTTCTTAGTCTTACTTACAGTTACCTAATGTTAGCTACGTTAAGAAAATGTGAAACAAAAAATCAATTCCAGCCCGTTTTCTACCTCTTGAAGCTGACCACGTTGAAGGTGTTCGGAAATGCGAACTTTCCAGCTGTAGCTAGCAAGCAAGTCCAAAATGAGCGGAAGCAATGTGTGTTTTCTCTATTATGGAGGGAACCAACCCACAATTAATTCCCCTACTACAAACTCAAGTGATGATGCGAGGCTGGTCCAAATTTGATTGCCTGTCGCTGCTAGTGTATCCGCGTTAATAATAAGAATATTTTCGCAGAAGCTTCGAAAATGGATGCGTCACATCCCCTCTCCTCCCACGTGGGGCGCTCATTGAATACGAAAACATGAGGGTAAACGTCTCAACTCAATCACAGGTTAGTAAGATTATGTCCTTGTAATTTATGTAATATACCTAATAATATACCTAATATGCAGAGTGCAGACCATACATCTTTTGGAGGAGAAAATCATGCATTTAGGCTACAGGGAAATTGGCACTATATTCTGGCAGTGCCAATGTCCATATATTATCATTTTATAACCCAAATATAACCACATAAACAGCCCTCCTACCATCCGTTTTTGGATCAATCAAGAATCATAAATCATTCAAATGTGTAGAAATCAACTTGTATAATGCTTATCTACTTATCAATCTAAAGTGACTTTTGTATTTTGACAAAAACCCACAAATCAACTATTCTCAGATGGTTCAGTGAGGTGCAACGTTTGGAGGTATTAACTGAACAGCACCACTGTCAGATTTACAAGTCACATGCAACCAGTTACTAGTAACCAATTATACGGATGACAGTGGCATTTTCTAGTCTAGATTGACCTCAACTGACCAGTAGAGCCAGCCTGCCTACATACCTCCTTAAATAGCCTAGATCACATTTTACACATTTACAGTAGATGAGGCTACACATTGACGGAATTTACCCTAATTTTCTCCTTCTTATCTTGTATATCATGGCCTATGACTTTCACTTTAAAATACAGGACAGACTGTTTAAAACAGAAAGAGAGAATGGCCCCCTCCTTTATCATCTGTCAAGACCATTCAGATAATAAAAGCACAAAAGTCAATAGACCATTGGCTTTCAAGCTGACGGATTTGGGAGAATCAGACTAAATTATTTAGGCTTGGCCTATTATGCTGTATGTTGATCTGTGAATCCACAAGCATTGCATACCAAACAGTTCCACACTCTCCCATGTCTGTGATGGTTCAGGGTGGGAAGAGGATCACACACACACGTACACAGACATACACAGACAGATGAAGTAGACCTCCCTCACAACCACACACCTTTGTAAAAGGAGGACGGACAGCTCACTGCTGTCAATACCATCAGTGGCTGACGGTAGTCACTGACAAACAATTGCAACCTATCATCACGCAAGCAATGTCGCAATAAATTTAAATTTTGTTCTTCCTTGTCACCATCGTTTTCTGGAGAGTGGGGAATTCTAACCCATGCACTCTTGATCCTGTGCATTTAATGGAGTGGGACTGCTGTCGCTGTGTGCACTCAACCAACACACAGATATTCAGAGCAAATAAAACCAAATGCATTTGTAATGGTGACTAGTGATCCACCCTGCATTAAAACACAATTCGCCCCAACGCCCCAAGTACATTTATCATGGGGATGTATATTGTCCCTTGGTCTACTCCCTGTGTGGCACTATACCAGGAGCCCCTTCTCCAATACTACGCAGAACACATAGGGCCTTCCCAGCCTTGACAAGTACCAAGGTGATCTGGTGGGTACTGTGTCTGTGTTTGAGTTCATTGCTTTAAATGTGGGTCACCCACAATATGGGTCAGAGATTCCTCTATGCACAGCCGGTGGCTCTTTCAAGCATTGATTCAAACCCGATCCCATTAAGTTCTCCACCTGCTGCCCTAGCTGCAAGGCATAAGGGGGACCTGCCACTCCAAAAATAGCCTTGAGGCAGTTTCTGTTGTTTTGGCATCAGCGTACGCCACTGAATCATAGCTTTTCAATGTGTTTAGGGGCCACCCTCAGAATGACTCGCCATAAACCATATAAGACACAGGCGTCCTAGAGCTTCATTATGGGCTAACAAGGAGATTTAACTTCAAGGTTATTGACAAGCCAGGCTAAACACAGGGCTATGTGGCAGTGTAAACTGATACTACTAATGGGCTGTATTTACATATTGTAACCATGGTGAAAGCAGAGTAATGAAAAGTAGTCAAAACAAGTGGGAGGAACTAATGCTACAGCTTGAATGCTTATTAGTCAAATATACACAGAATGTACAACAAATTAGAAACACCTGCTCTTTCCATGACATAGACTGACCAGGTGAAAGCTATGATCCCTTATTGATGTCACTTATTACATCCACTTCAGGCAGTGTAGTTGAATGGGAGGAGACAGGTTAAAGAAGGATTTCTATCAATTGAGACATTGATTGTTTATGTGTGCCATTGTGAATGGGCAAGACAAAATATTTAAGTACCTTTGAACAGGGTATGCTAGTAGGTGCGAGGCCACTGGTTTGAATGTCTCAAGAAGTGCAATGCTGCTGGGTTTTTTATGCTCAACAGTTTCCCGTGTATATCAAGAATGGTCCACCACACAAAGGACATCCAACCAACTTGACTGTGGGAAGCATTGGAGTCAACATGGGCCAGCTTCCCTTTGGAACGTTTTCGACACCTTGTCCATGCCCCGACCAATTGAGACTGTTCTGAGGGCAAAACGGGGTGAAACTCACAGGAAGGTGCTGAGGGCAGGACAGCTCATAATAATGGCTGGAAGGGAGTAAATGGAATGGCATTAAACACATTAAAACCATGTGTTTGATATATTTGATACCATTGGCTCAAGCCAATACCATGAGCCCGTCCTCCCCAATTAGGTGCCTCCAACCCCCTGTGGTGCAACTCCAACTCAGGTTGGATTTCAACATGAGTCAGCTCCAGAGTTGCTACGCTAGTAAACTATTCTACATTTCAGCAAGTATCTAAAAATCTTCCTTGCCTGGCCCTTCACTAATATGTTGTTCTTTTCAAATGGATGCCAGTTTATTTCACTAAGTAGTACTCTAGTACAGCTTTAACCATAATCTTGCTTTGCCCGACTCACCTCTCAGGGCCAAAGCCAGCCTGGATGCGGGTGGCGCTGTATCGCTGGGCGGCCGTCTCATGCCCATGCCCATGCCCATGGGGGCTGAGGCGGAAAAGGTGCTCCGCGTCTTGTGGTGAGGGGTTGGAGCTGGGACGGGGTAGCTCTGTGTCCCCTACGATCCTCCGGTAGTCCATCTGGTGGCTGTCCCGCTCTCCATCCACCCCAAAGTGTTCGTAGCCGTACCCCTCCATGTTGAGTCCAATTGCCAAGCTCTCTTGCTCCAGTCTCTCACTCTGGTCGGTGACCTCACCGTCGCCCTCTGACCCTTCTGTCGGTGACGTCCCTCAAGTGGACTCAAGTCACGTAGGGACTGGACCAGCTCAAAACAATTCCCACAGAACAGAACAAATTAGAACGATCTCAGCCAACCAACCAGACGAGTCAAAGGAGCTGAGGACCTGAGTTTGAAAAACAGAGCTACTTGTGAGAGACACAACACGTTCTCTGGTTCAACACATTCTTATCTTGGTCTCATAGCTCCAGTGTTGTCTTTACCGTCAACTTTGTTTTCGAATCCCAGGTCAGATACAAAAATACTCAGAGAGATATGAGAGAGAGAGAGAGAGAGAGAGAGAGAGAGAGAGAGAGAGAGAGAAAGAAGGTAGTTATGTCCCTCCCTCCCCCGTCTCTGTGCAGGGTGCACCTGCAAACCAACCCACAGTGTCTGCTAGGCGTGTCAGGAGAGGGTGTCACCGTGGTAATGCTCCTGCCGGGACGGCGTCGTCGTGGAAATGATGCCGGAGAGGCTTGTCGTCGTGGAGTCGTTGCCGTCCCAACGTTCCCCTTGCCCCTGTGAGAGAACTAATACTCACTGACCTGAAGGGAGATTGTGGTGGGAATGGGAGGAGTGAGATGGCAGAGAGAAATGGCCCAGACTAATAGATGGAGGGAGAGGTGGATAGAAAGAAAGACAGAAAGATAATGCCTGCAGGGATAGAGGAGAAGCAGAATGGGATACTCAGTGTGTTTTTGTCCAGTCGAGTGCTGCTCTATGAATCTCTCTGCGTACAGCTTAACCCTGTTTTCTGTCAGTGGCACACGTCGCTTTCACAAAGAGGATTGGGGAATTAGAATACAGTGTGCAGGAGATACATGCAGGAGGCAGAGAGGGCACTTAAACATACTCCAAACAGACTAGCACTGTTGCAAATGTGTGTGTGTGTGTGTCTGTGTGTGGCCATGGGACAAACCCACAGTAATATAAAATAATTTCACAAACTGCTTGAGATAGTACCAAAGTATGGCCTTGAGGAGGATGCCTGGCTTGCCTTGGGCACAGGCAGGTTCAGGGAGGTACAAACATTGCTCACACTGCACCACGGGAGAGGGTGTAGCTAACACAACGGGGTCAGCTTCTTACATAGGCCCTGAAATACTCCTCAAATGTTTAGTACAATCTACAGTATATGCACAGTACAAACCATTCTGCTCCCAAAAACTGTGTGGATGTACCTTTAAATAGGACAGTCTGTGGCCTGTAGTCTTAACATCTTCCAGACAGGGTTTTACAAGCTTACAAAATAGAATGTTAAAGGCTCATTTGACTGGAGCATGGAGCTAGCTATAGCAACAACCAAGGTAGTGGGTTCAATTCCAACATGGGCCCCACATACCGTGCATTCAGAAAGTATTCAGACCCCTTGACTTTTTCCAAATTTTGTTATGTTACAGCCTTATTCTGAAATGGATTCACATGTTTTCCCCCTACACACAATACCCCATAATTGCAAAGCAAAAACAGCATTTTAGAAATGTTTGCTAATAAAAATGGAATTATCACATTTACATAAGTATTCAGACCCTTTACTCAGTACTTTGTTGAAGCAAACTCCCTCCAGTCTTCTTGGGTATGACGCTACAAGCTTGGCACACCTGTATTTAGGGAGTTTCTCCCATTCTTCTCTGCAGATCCTCTCAAGATCTGTCAGGTTGGATGGGGAGCGTCGCTGCACAGCTTTTTTCAGGTCTCCAGAGATGTTACATCGGGTTCAAGTCCGGGCTCTGGTTGGGCCACTCAAGGACATTCAGAGACTTGTCCCGAAGCTACTCCTGTGTTGTCTTGGCTATGTGCTTAGGGTCATTGTCCTGTTGGAAGGTAAACCTTCGCCCCAGTCTGAGGTCCTAAGCGGTCTGGAGCAGGTTTTCATCAAGGATCTCTCTGTACTTTGCGTTCATTTTCCCCTCGATCCTGACTTGTCACCCTGTCCCTCCCGCTAAAAAACATCTGCACAGCATGATGCTGTCACCATCATGCTTCACCGTAGGGATGGTGCCAGGTTTCCTCCAGACGTAAAGCTTGGCATTCAGGCCAAAGAGTTCAATCTTTGTTTCATCAGACCAGAGAATCTTATTTCTCATGGTCTGAGAGTCTTTAAGTGCCTTTTGGCAAACTCCATATTCCTTTTACTGAGGAGTGGCTTCCGTCTGGCCACTCTAACATAAAGGCCTGATTGGTGGAGTGCTGCAGAGATGGTTGTCTTTCTGGAAAGTTCTCCTATCTCCACAGAGGAGCTCTGGAGCTCTGTCAGAGTGACCATCGGGTTCTTGGTCACTTCCCTGACAAAGGCCCTTCTCCGCCAATTGGTCAGTTTGGCCAGGTTGCCAGCTCTAGGAAGAGTCTTGGTGGTTCCAAACTTCTTCCATTTAAGAATGACGGAGGATCACTGTGTTGTTGGGGACCTTCAATGCTGCAGACATTTTTTGGTATCCTTCCCCAGATCTGTGCCTTGACACAATCCTGTCTCGGAGCTCTGCGGACAATTCCTTCAATTTCATGGCTTGGTATTTGCTCTGACATTCACAGTCAACTGTGAGACCTTATATAAATAGGTTTGTGCCTTTCCAAATCATGTCCAATCAATTTAATTTACCACAGGTGGACCCCAATCAAGTTGTAGAAACATCTCAAGGATTATCAATGGAAAAAGGATGCACCTGAGCTCAATATCGAGTCTTATAGCAAAGGGTATGAATACCTATGTAAATAAGATATTTCTGTTTTTTTATTCTTTATAAATTTACAAACCTTTCTAAAAACCTGTTTTCGCTTTGTCATTATGGGTATTGTGTGTAGATTGATGAGGGAAAAAATGATTTAATCCATTTAGAATAAGGCTGTAATGTAACAAAATGTGAAAAAATTCTAAGGGTCTTAATACTTTCTGAATGCACTGTATATGTCGACAGAAAGTTGCAATGGGGAAAACATCTCTTAAATGGGCTCTTCTCTTCATTAAAAAAAAACAATGTCAAAGGAAGAGGCTGAGAAAGAGAAAGGGAAAGAAATAGGTACCACTGAGAAAGAGGTATCTCCCCATCACCCCTTTCTCCCACTCCAGACCTGGTGTCTGAAAGGCATCAGGAACAGGTGACTCAGTGTTTGTGACAGTTGCTCAGACTCGAGGACGGAAAATCCTCTTATGCTGCCCGTGGAGAGCATAGCAACGCCCCATCCTTGTCCGTCCAGTCAACCACTCCATGGAACCCTCTTTTCACAGCTAGGTTAACACTGGAGCCGAAGCCTAACGCGAGTTCAGCATGCTTGTTACTGTAAACTTTAGTGGAAATCACACACTGCTATCTATGTGATATGTGTCTCAATTCAAGTTCAGATGTGCTCCTCTGTGTTGTTTACCTCGAAAGCATATATACAAATGCACGCACACACACACACACGCACGCACGCACGCACACACACACACACACACACACACACACACACACACACACACACACTGGCATAGGGAGTTGGGTCACTTTAGTCCATTATCTGTACTCTGTCCTTGTGACCCTTCCGCTCATGTATTCATGTGTGTGAACCCCCCCACAAATTCACTGGATTACCATAATGTTAATGGGTTTCATGTGCAGTATGTGGCAAGGTGTTCTTGGCCATACCACTTTCCTGCAGTCAGTGATCAAAAGCACCCTCTTTGGTCTCATGTGTGGAATGTTATTAATTATTATTAATTTATTTATTTTACAACAAAAATCCAGTATTTTCTTTGTCAAACAGTTTTATTATATTTCAGTCTTCTAACGTAGACACTGGCAGTCGAGAACAGGTGCAGGTGGTAAGTTTAATATAACAAACATGGAAAAATACAACACAGGAGTAGCATCTTGACATGAAACACAAGCAATACTGCCTGGGGAAAGAACCGAAGGGAGTGCCAGATAGCAGGGAGGTAATAAATGAGGTAATGGAGTCCAGGTGTGCCTCATGATGAAGCACAGGTGCGTGTAATGATGGTTGCCAGGACCGGTGGGTAGTACACCGGGACTCCACACCAACCTTTGGGGACCACCCTTGAGGAGAGAGAAGCGGCGATGGAGCTAAAGAAGACCGGTGGGTAGTACACAGGGACTCCACACCAACCTTTGGGGACCACCCTTGAGAGAGAAAGAGGAGTACACAGGGACTCAACACCAACCTTTGGCGATGGAGCTAAAGAAGACCGGTGGGTAGTACACAGGGACTCAACACCAACCTTTGGGGACCACCCTTGAGGAGAGAGGATGGAGCGAAGACCGGTGGGTATGGAGCTAAAGAAGACCGGTGGGTAGTACACAGGGACTCAACACCAACCTTTGGGGACCACCCTTGAGGAGAGAGGAGCGGCGATGGAGCTAAAGAAGACCGGTGGGTAGTACACAGGGACTCAACACCAACCTTTGGGGACCACCCTTGAGGAGAGAGGAGGAGCGAAGACGATGGAGCTAAAGAAGACCGGTGGGTAGTACACCAGGACTCAACACCAACCTTTGGGGACCACCCTTGAGGAGAGAGAAGCGGCGATGGAGCTAAAGAAGACCGGTGGGTAGTACACAGGGACTCAACACCAACCTTTGGGGACCACCCTTGAGGAGAGAGGAGCGGCGATGGAGCTAAAGAAGACCGGTGGGTAGTACACCAGGACTCAGCACCAACCTTTGGGGACCACCCTTGAGGAGAGAGGAGCGGCGATGGAGCTAAAGAAGACCGGTGGGTAGTACACCAGGACTCAACACCAACCTTTGGGGACCACCCTTGAGAGAGGAGCGGCGATGGAGCTAAAGAAGACCGGTGGGTAGTACACCAGGACTCCACACCAACCTTTGGGGAGGAGAGAGAAGTGGCGATGGAGCTAAAGAAGACACCCTTGAGGAGAGAGAAGCGGCGATGGAGCTAAAGAAGACCGGTGGGTAGTACACAGGGACTCAACACCAACCTTTGGGGACCACCCTTGAGGAGAGAGAAGCGGCGAAGGAGCTAAAGAAGACCGGTGGGTAGTACACCAGGACTCCACACCAACCTTTGGAGACCACCCTTGAGGAGAGAGGAGCGGCGATGGAGCTAAAGAAGACCGGTGGGTAGTACACCAGGACTCAACACCAACCTTTGGGGACCACCCTTGAGGAGAGAGAAGCGGCAATGGAGCTAAAGAAGACCGGTGGGTGGTACACAGGGACTCAACACCAACCTTTGGGGACCACCCTTGAGGAGAGAGAAGCGGCAATGGAGCTAAAGAAGACCGGTGGGTAGTACACAGGGACTCCACACCAACCTTTGGGGACCACCCTTGAGGAGAGAGGAGCGGCGATGGAGCTAAAGAAGACCGGTGGGTAGTACACAGGGACTCCACACCAACCTTTGGGAACCACCCTTGAGGAGAGAGGAGCGGCGATGGAGCTAAAGAAGACCGGTGGGTAGTACACAGGGACTCAACACCAACCTTTGGGGACCACCCTTGAGGAGAGAGAAGCGGCGATGGAGCTAAAGAAGACCGGTGGGTAGTACACCAGGACTCCACACCAACCTTTGGGGACCACCCTTGAGAGAGGAGCGGCGATGGAGCTAAAGAAGACCGGTGGGTAGTACACAGGGACTCAACACCAACCTTTGGGGACCACCCTTGAGGAGAGGGGAGCGGCGATGGAGCTAAAGAAGACCGGTGGGTAGTACACCAGGACTCAACACCAACCTTTGGGGACCACCCTTGAGAGAGGAGCGGCGATGGAGCTAAAGATGACCGGTGGGTAGTACACAGGGACTCCACACCAACCTTTGTGGACCACCCTTGAGGAGAGAGAAGCGGCGATGGAGCTAAAGAAGACCGGTGGGTAGTACACCAGGACTCAACACCAACCTTTGGTGACCACCCTTGAGGAGAGAGGAGCGGCGATGGAGCTAAAGAAGACCAGTGGGTAGTACACCAGGACTCAACACCAACCTTTGGGGACCACCCTTGAGAGAGAAGCGGCAATGGAGCTAAAGATGACCGGTGGGTAGTACACAGGGACTCCACACCAACCTTTGGGGACCACCCTTGAGAGAGGAGCGGCGATGGAGCTAAAGAAGACCGGTGGGTAGTACACCGGGACTCCACACCAACCTTTGGGGACCACCCTTGAGGAGAGAGAAGCGGCGATGGAGCTAAAGAGGACCGGTGGGTAGTACACAGGGACTCAACACCAACCTTTGTGGACCACCCTTGAGGAGAGAGGAGCGGCGATGGAGCTAAAGAAGACCGGTGGGTAGTACACCAGGACTCAACACCAACCTTCGGGGACCACCCTTGAGGAGAGAGGAGGAGCGAAGACGATGGAGCTAAAGAAGACCGGTGGGTAGTACACCAGGACTCAACACCAACCTGGAGCTAACACCAACCTTGGGGACCACCCTTGAGGAGAGAGCGAGGAGCTAAAGAAGACGATGGAGCTAAAGAAGACCGGTGGGTAGTACACCAGGACTCAACACCAACCTTTGGGGACCACCCTTGAGAGAGGAGCGGCGATGGAGCTAAAGAAGACCGGTGGGTAGTACACCAGGACTCCACACCAACCTTTGGGGACCACCCTTGAGGAGAGAGAAGCGGCGATGGAGCTAAAGAAGACCGGTGGGTAGTACACCAGGACTCAACACCAACCTTTGGGGACCACCCTTGAGGAGAGAGGAGCGGCGATGGAGCTAAAGAAGACCGGTGGGTAGTACACCAGGACTCAACACCAACCTTTGGGGACCACCCTTGAGAGAGGAGCGGCGATGGAGCTAAAGAAGACCGGTGGGTAGTACACAGGGACTCCACACCAACCTTTGGGGACCACCCTTGAGAGAGGAGCGGCGATGGAGCTAAAGAAGACCGGTGGGTAGTACACCGGGACTCCACACCAACCTCTGGGGACCACCCTTGAGGAGAGAGAAGCGGCGATGGAGCTAAAGAAGACCGGTGGGTAGTACACAGGGACTCAACACCAACCTTTGGGGACCACCCTTGAGGAGAGAGAAGCGGCGATGGAGCTAAAGAAGACCGGTGGGTAGTACACCAGGACTCCACACCAACCTTTGGGGACCACCCTTGAGGAGAGAGGAGCGGCGATGGAGCTAAAGAAGACCGGTGGGTAGTACACCAGGACTCAACACCAACCTTTGGGGACCACCCTTGAGGAGAGAGCTAAAGAAGACCAGTGGGTAGTACGGCGATGGAGCTAAAGAAGACCGGTGGGTAGTACACAGGGACTCAACACCAACCTTTGGGGACCACCCTTGAGGAGAGAGAAGTGGCGATGGAGCTAAAGAAGACCGGTGGGTAGTACACAGGGACTCCACACCAACCTTTGGGGACCACCCTTGAGGAGAGAGGAAAAGAAGACGATGGAGCTAAAGAAGACCGGTGGGTAGTACACAGGGACTCCACACCAACCTGGAGCTAAAGAAGACCGGTTGGGGACCACCCTTGAGGAGAGAGGAGCGGCGATGGAGCTAAAGAAGACCGGTGGGTAGTACACAGGGACTCAACACCAACCTTTGGGGACCACCCTTGAGAGAGGAGCGGCGATGGAGCTAAAGAAGACCGGTGGGTAGTACACAGGGACTCCACACCAACCTTTGGGGACCACCCTTGAGGAGAGAGAAGCGGCGATGGAGCTAAAGAAGACCGGTGGGTAGTACACAGGGACTCCACACCAACCTTTGGGGACCACCCTTAAGGAGAGAGGAGCGGCGATGGAGCTAAAGCTCCTGAGGAAACCGCAGTAGAAGTTGGCAAACCACAAAAAAACGTTGTAACCCGTTTATGGTGGTTGGGACTGGCCATAACCTGACTGCATCTACCTTCTTGACGTCCATCTTCACTCCTTGCGGGCTGATTTGGTAGTCTCGGAAGGAGATGTACTTCTCAGCCTTGACAAACAGGTGGTTAGCCAGGAGGCGTTCCAGGACTACTCCGACTTGAGCGATGTGATCCTCCAAGGTAGCCAGGATGCCGTTGATATACACGACCACCTGCCGTCTTAGCATATCCCGGGACACCTCGTTGACGAATGCCTGGAACACTGACGGAGTATTGGCTAAGCCAAATGGCATCACCAAGTACTCGTAGTGACCAGACATTGTGCTAAAAGCTGTCTTCCATTCATCCCCCTCCCGGATGCGGATGAGATTGTATGCACTCCGCAGATCCAATTTGGTAAAGAACCGGGCCACACGGAGCTGTTCGATGGCATTAATGGGAGAAGGTAACGGTACTTGGTGGTGATGTCATTGAGTCCTCTTGTAATCAATACACAGGGGTAACCCTCCAACCTTCTTGGCCATGAAGAAGAAGCCTGCAGAAGTGGACGTGTGGATGAAACCTTGTTGGAGCACCTCATGGAAGTACTCCTCCATGGCCTTGGTTTCAGCCACCGACAGAGGGCAGATGCGTCTGGGTGGGGGCACAGAGCCCAGGGGCGATGAGGAGGGAGACAGGTGGAGCAGATTTAGGGAAATACCTTCCCCAGGTCCTGGTATACCTTCGGGATGTTGGGCTGAAGGGCAACCACAGGACTCTCAACTGACGTGGAACCAAAGGGGATGGGAAAGCCGACCATTCGGCATTCGGGTGCCCAGTCCATGATTTTCATCCTTAACCATGAGATGGTGGGGTTATGGCTTTGAAGCCAAGGGAGGCCGAGGAGGATCTTGTGAGCGGGTGATGAAGGGAATGTTCTCCTGATGGATGGACCCCACCGTGAGGGTGAGTGGTTCGGTGATGTGTGTGATGGTCCCGGGACCAGGAGAGCAGGTATGAGGTGATGTTTAAGAGAGGAGGCAAGAGTCTGGTCAGTAAAGTTCCCCGTGGCACCGGAATCCACTAATGCTGTAGAAACAGACGCTGGGAGTCGAGAAACAGGTGCAGGTGTTAAGTTTAATATAACAAATAACTATACAACATAGGAATAGTGTATTGACATGAAACACAGAAACAATACTGCCTGTGGAAAGAACCTAATGGAGTGCCAGATAAAGGGTAGGTAATAAGTGAGGTAATGGAGTCCAGGTGTGCCTCATGATGAAGCACAGGTGTGTGCAATGATGGTTGCCAGGACTGGTGGGTAGTAAACCGGCGCCGTCGAACGCCAGAGGGGATTAGCGGGAATAGGCGTGACGGTGATGTATATAAAGTGTAATATTGGGATGCAAACTCAAAATGTCAACTCTATATCTGACATGGTAAAGGTGTCTTCTTTTTTCTTAAGCCCATAACCATGTCTGTGAGGTGTATACTTTTGTTTCAAAGTGTATGTCACTGTGTGACCCTGATTTAGCCCACTGCAGTAAAAGGTTATTAACCTTCTGTCTTATGTAACCATACCAAACGTCACATATCATACTAATTTGAGTGCCCTTGATTTACATTTACTGTTACGTCCACTCTACACTGAGTATACCAAACATTAGGAACATCTTCCTAATATTGAGTTGCACCTCGCTTTTGTCCTCAGAACAGACTCAATTCATCAAGGCATGGACTCTACAAGGTGTCGAAAGCGTTCCACAGGGATGCTGGTCCATGTTGACTCCAATGCTTCCCACAGTTGTGTCAAGTTGGCTGGATGGACCATTTGGGTGGTGGACCATTCTTGATACACACAGGAAACTGTTGAGTGTGAAAAACCCAGCAGCATTGCAGTTCTTGACACAAACCGATGCACCTGGCAACTACTACTAAACCCCAATCAAAGGAACTTAAATATGTTGTCTTGCCCATTCACCCTCTGAATGGCACACATACACAATCAATGTCTCAATTTTCTCAAGGCTTAAAAATCCTTATTTGACCTGTCTTCTCCCGTTCATCTACACTGATTGAAGTAGTATAGTGACATCAATAAGGGATCATAGCATTCACCTGGATTCACCTGGTCAGTCTATGTCATGGAAAGAGCGAGTGTTCTTAATGTTTTGTATACTCAATGAATGAGACCAGTCTTTGTGTGGACAGTCATTGAGCAGAACTAAGACAAACGTCGGGAACGAGACTCCTCAACCCAGCGATGACCGAGCCCGACAACAGAGCCCTGTGTGTGTGTCGACTGAGGACATCCTCCATCAGATGACCTGAATACAGAGTCCCCCTGCCTAACTCATGTCACATTCAGCCACTTTGATAGAACAGTGCTCTCTCTTCACAGAACACTCCCTAGGCCAACACTAGGCTACTTTGTCAAATTCACTTTCTGCTCTTTTATTCTAGACATAATCCTATCTGTTGGCCTTCACACCTCTCTTGCAATGCAAGATGCAAAACGACGTTGGGTAGCAAAAGTACAGAGGTGCAGCCCTCCAATTTTAAACTCAATGCAAGTACTGGTACGCTGGATCGCCATGAGATGCAAACATTTTCTCCAAACATTCACTGCTCTATCCTCATGTTTGCCAGCTTTGACCATTAATAGTCTAATGTAGGGCATTGAATATGGCCACAGAATATGGCCCACAATCTTGTGGCCATCAGCTCTCAACCAGAGGAGGCTGGTGGGAGGAGATATAGGAGGATGGGTTCATTGTAATGGCTGGAATGGAATAAATGGAACAGTACCAAAAACATCAAATATATGGAAACCACGAAACCATGTTTGACTCCATTCCATTTATTCCATTCCAGCCCGTTCCTCTCACCAACCTCCCCTGCAATATAGCCTTGTTGAATACAGTATTTAAAATGTGCTGTTGCCGATTTTATTTTTCGTTGAGTTACTCCTTTAATGTATATTGTGGTACAGTGGGTTATTTTGTACCGGGCAGCCATTGGGTTATCTTTATTCCCCTGCTGGCATTAGGTTATCTTTATTCCCCTGCTGGCATTAGGTTATCTTTATTCCCCTGCTGGCATTAGGTTATCTTTATTCCCCTGCTGGCATTAGGTTATCTTTATTCCCCTGCTCATTAGGTTATCTTTATTCCCCTGGGCATTAGGTTATCTTTATTCCCCTGCTGGCATTAGGTTATCTTTATTCCCCTGCTGGCATTAGGTTATCTTTATTCCCCTGCTGGCATTAGGTTATCTTTATTCCCCTGCTGGCATTAGGTTATCTTTATTCCCCTGCTGGCATTAGGTTATCTTTATTCCCCTGCTGGCATTAGGTTATCTTTATTCCCCTGCTGGCATTAGGTTATCTTTATTCCCTTTATTCCACTGCTGGCATTGGGTTATCTGGGCATTAGGTTATTTATTCCCCTTTTATTATCTTTATTCCCCTGCTGGCATTAGCTGGAACAGAAATATAGTAATCTGAGTCAAATGACTTTGACACCCCTGTGCCAGTATTTATCAAGAGTCTCAGAGCTGGAGTGTGGATCGAGGAGCAGGTCCTCTACCCCTGTCCATGATAATCTGATCCATTGTAATCTGAAAGGCAAAAGTGATACTTGATCATCATTCCTACTCTGAGGCATTGTTAAATATACCTTTTTCATTCAGAAGGGTTGGGTTAAATGCAGAAGACACACTTCGGTTGAATGCGTTCAGTTGTACAGCTGACTTGGTATTCCCCTTTCTCCAATAGACTGAGACGCTTACAAAACGGGCCCAGGTTGCTGCCCTGGTGTTCTACTGTTAATCATCGCCATCTAGTGGTTACGGACCTTTAATGCAATATCCCTGTGATTTCACCCAAACATTCCTACTAGCTAGACATTTGTCTGGGCATTCCCTAGTCAAATCAAATCAAATTTGATTAGTTACATGCGCCCCGAACACAACAGGTGTAAACTTTACAGTGAAATGCTTACTTACCAGCCCCTAACCAACAATGCAGTTTAAAGGAAAAAATATGAATAAGAATAAGAAATAAAATTAACAAGTAATTAAAGAGCAGCAGTACAATAACAATAGCGAGACTATATACAGGGCCATCAGCTCTGTACAGAGCTCTGTACCTGTACAGAGTCAATGTGCGGGGGCACCAGTTAGTTGAGGTAATATGTACATGTAGGTAGATTTATTAAGTGACTATGCATAGATGATAACAACAGAGTAGCAGATGTGTAAAAGAGGGGGGGACAATGCAAATAGTCTGGGAGGCCATTTGATTAGATGTTCAGGAGTCTTATGGCTTGGGGGTTGAAGCTGTTTAGAAGCCTCTTGGACCTAGACTTGGCGTCACCTCTTGCTGTGCTGTAGCAGAGAGAACAGTCTATGACTAGGGTGGCTAGAGTATTTGATAATTTTTAGGGCCTTCCTCTGATACCGCCTGGTATAGAGGTCCTGGATGGCAGGAAGCTTCGCCTCAGTGATTTACTGGGCCGTACGCACTACACTCATTAGTGCCTTGCGGTCGGAGGCAGAGCAGTGGCCATAGCAGGTAGTGATGCAACCAGTCAGGATGCTCTCCATGGTGCAGCTGTAGAACCTTTAGAGGATCTGTGGACCCATGCCAAACCTTTTCTGTCTCCTGAGGGGAAATAGGTTTTGTCATGTCATCTTCAAGACTGTCTTGGTGTGCTTGGACCATGTTAGTTTGTTGGTGATGTGGACGCCAAGGAACTTGAAGCTCTCAACCTGCTCTACTACAGCCCCGTCGTTGAGGATAGGGGCTTGCTCGGTCCTCTTTTTCCTGTAGTCCACAATCATCTCCTTTGTCTTGATCACGTTGAGGTAGAGGTTGTTGTCCTGGCACCACATGGACTCTAACCTCCTCCCTATAGGCTGTTTCATCATTGTGGGATGATCAAGCCTACCACTGTTGTGTCATCAGCAAACTTAATGCTGGTGTTGAAGTCGTGCCTGGTCGTGCAGTCCTGAGTGAACAGGGAGAACAGGAGGGGACTGAGCACGCACCCCTGAGGGGCCTCTGTGTTGAGGATCACCTTGGTGAATGTGTTGTTGCCTACCCTTACCACCTGGGGGCGGCCTGTCAGGAAGTCCAGGATCCAGTTGCAGAGGGAGGTTTTAAGTCCCAGGGTCCTTAGCTTAGTGATGAGCTTTGAGGGCACTGTGGTGTTGAACGCTGACCTGTCAATGAATAGCATTCTCACATAGGTGTTCCTTATGTCCAGGTGGGAAAGGGCAGTGTGGAGTGCAATAGAGATCGCATCATCTGTGGATCTGTTGGGGCGGTATGCAAATTGGAGTGGGTCTAGGGTTTCTGGGATAATGGTGTTGATGTGAGCCATGACCAAAGCACTTCATGGCTACCGACTTGAGTGCTACGGAACGATAATAATTTAGGCAGGTCCTTGTTCACTTCGAGAATATTAAATATGGTGTGACTCATCTTTGGAGAGCTATCCTTTAGAAAATACTGTTAGGCCTACTAATACAGTTACTAGTTTTAGATTGTAGGGTTCTATATTATGTCTAGTGGGGATTGCCCAGTGGTGGAAAAAGTACCCAATTGTCATACTTGAATAAAAGTCAAGATACCTTAATAGGAAATGACTCAAGTAAAACTGAAAGTAACCCGGTAAAATACTACTTAAAAGTCTAAAGTCTAATTCCTTATATTAAGCAAACCAGACAGCACAAATTATATTCGTTTTTTTTACGGTTAGACAGGGGCACGTCATTTCAAGGTCGAGTTTTTATTTACATTTGGTCGAGTTGTCAACTAACGTGAATTCAACAAAAACAAAAAATGTCACCATGTCATTGGACAGGTTGAAAAAAAGGGAAGACATATTTTATTTTGATTACTTTTTACAAATCCAATCAGTTTTACACATTGATTCAACATCAGCAATTTAAATGTTTTGTTAAATTACATGGAAACAACATTGATTCAACCAGTTTTTGCCCAGTGTGCATGACCAGAAACAAAACAATGTGACCAAAGTCATATAATTGATATGCTATTATTCAGAATATTATTTGTTTTTTTAACCTTTATTTAACCAGTAAGTTAACTCTGGTTAACTTTTACCCAGGGTGCCTTTAGCAGCTCAGTGAATTTCCATCCATTTGTTCCCTGTGGTCAATGTCAAGTCCTTGGAGAAACATGAGAGTGTATGACTGACTGACCGCAAATAGCAGGAGACAGGCCACAATAGGCCTACAACAATACTGACTCATTGGTTGTTTGATTCACTGATTCTACAGAAAGCTGAAGCTTAAATTGTGAAATTTGCTGGGCGAAACTAATACCCAAATCACCAGCCTAATGTGGAAGTTCCCTTTTCAGTGTACATCTGTCTGATTATATATGAAAGCCTGAAAGGTTACTCAAGGGGTATGTTGGTGTATGTTAATAGCACTGTAAAAGAAAACCACAGAGTATGAAGCTGAACCTATTAATGTATGTGTAATCACTCTCTTTGACGCACACAGAAAATAGCCTAAAGCAAAATGTGTCTCAGAACTGTGGGAAAGAATGCATTGTGCAACAACTCCTAACTTCCCAGAGCTACTTATTGAGTGGATTGTCAAACAACTAGAGTCGAGGGTGGTTATATCCTTAACTGCTATGTCATTTTATTTCTTGGCGGGATGGGAATAGGCTAAATATAAAATATGTAGAGCACTTGTCTTATCACACAGGCAAGTAGTCCATCCAAGTCCAATCAGACTTCGGTAGCATTTTCTGCCATCTTGCGTGAGTTATCTGTGAAAGAGACTAAAATTAAATAATTTGCAGGCCTATGTATCAACAATTGGAAATTCCCATCGATTTGATGATGTCATTACACACAAGCTTTGAAGCAAGAGAGCACTGCGATGCATCATGACATTGCCGCCTGATATCAAGAGGAGAGTAACGTATTTACCTCGACTGTTTTAAAGAAAACTTGATGAATATCTAAAGCCTGTTTCGTCATAACAAGGAAAGTCTGTCTTCCACGCCAACCTTGGGTCGGGAGTTAAACTACTCTGCACAAGTTGAAGTTTAAAATCGGCAGGCATATTGTAAGTACTCAACAGTTTCTGGCAGCGTTTACTTTGGTAGTCTACTTTCCCACCACGCGGTTAATGTGTGGTTGCGTTTCCGGTTATGTAATAGTAATTTAGTATACGTTTTGAAAAATACATGGAAAAGAGTACAAACAAAATAGATGTAATTAATATTATTTATATTTGTGAAAGTGACGCTGCGGTTGTCCAACCCAAGACCACGTCCATTTCACTGGAGAAGCTATGATGACAGACGTCTTGAATATGTTTTTCATCGGGACAGCGTTCACTGTCCTCGCAGCGCTGATGGGAATGGTGGATTCATTTGGTGGTCTCATGTATGTCCAAGACGCGGATCCTGCAGAGTATTTACAGTTGGACAGCAGTACTGACAGGCGGATGTCTTGAACCCATTCGAGAGGTTCAGTGAGTACCAAACACATTGGACCATGATGAGGACGTCATGTGGAGTGGAATTAACACGAACAGGCTTGGTTTATGTTATGTTTTCGTGTGTCAATTACTGCTTGCACTGTACAATGTGTACACTGATTTTTACAATAACATTATTGAGTCTTTTATCATGGTTCCTTTCAGTTCCACTAGTTGGTTGGTGTCCCACTCCCACTGGGCAAAAAACTGGTTGAATCAGCGCTGTTTCCACGTTATTTCAACCCCCGAAAAATCTATGTGATGACGTTGAATGAGTGGAAAACTGATTGGATTTGTAAAAAGTCATCAACGTAAGGACACTGTCTCTTTTTTAACCTGAATCCAATGACATGGTGATATTTTTTGGTGAATTGTGCAATTCAGAACTAGACGTGGAACTGACGTCTGTGCGCAGTGGGGTTTGATTTATACAGGTCACACGGGTTTGATGAGTTTAACTTGTTTTTCACATTTGAAGAACACCCTATTTGATGTTTATAGTAGGCTATTATTAAAGTACTAGGTCATATTGACAGCTATTATAATGTATTTCTATCCATTATATACTATACTAATACTTACTTGGTAGGACAGCATGTAGAGCGTTGGGGCTGTAACTGAAAGATCGCAGGTTTGAATCCCCGAGCTGACTAGAAGGGGAAAATCTGTCCGTGCCCTTGAGCAAGTTACTTCATTTAGCAAACGCTAAATCGCTCTGGATGGGAGCGTCTGCTAAATGACAAAAATGTACTAATCTGTATACACGGCATTGCCTATATCATGTAGGCTATTTGTTGTATATTGAAGATCACATCATGTGTGAAAGAAAAAGGGCAACATTATGCACTAATTGACTCTTCATCATGCACTGTAATATTGTGTCATAAACAAAGTTGTAAAGAATAAACACTTTTATAGGATATTGTCAATAAAATGAATAAACACTATTGCTTGTCTTTTGACCACTCCCTTTTTTTGTATGAATGAATGAGGATGCAGGAGAAACCAAGCCGGATGCCATATCCTTACATAGATTTGCTTTCAAATATACAGTAACATGAGTAGCCTGCTTCATTGATCACACAGCATAAACTAGGGTATAGTATAGGCTGCAGGTGTTTTCCATCACAGATCACACAGGAAACAGAATCAAGTAAATTAACTGAAAATGCTAAACAATGAGAAAACATGACACAGTAGATGTCTAACTATTCTCAATGTTCTATGTATCAGTTTCATATTGACCAACTTCTGTAATGATGTAGGCCTTTACATCATTCAGAATCACTATAGTCTTCAGGTTGGCCTTTTTAGCTACTGGGGCTATTAGACAATGCTACTGTTGACTGAAATGCAATGCTTTTATGCCAGGCTATTAGCCACTGGTGCTACTAGCCACATCATTTTGTACTATGCCCTTGCATCTAAGATGTAAGTTGCTCTCTCATCTTGCATATAATTTGATTTGATATACTTCATTGTCCCAGAGGGGAAATTTGACTTGGACAATTAAAGAGTGCTGCTGATTCCACATAAATACATACAATCAATTGACACAACAGACATAGAATGTATGCCAGCAAGGCTGTGACTTAGGTTCCACATGATGTAAGTCCTACAGGCCAGTATTCAGTCCATTATTGTTATCTCCCTAATCAACCTCTGTGTTTCCCCTGCTGTTTACAAAATCTATTGACATGGGGACAAAATAATGTTTATAATAATAATAATAATAATATATCCCATTTAGCAGACGCTTTTGTCCAAAGCGACTTACAAGTCGGCTGGGGCCACTACTTTTACATATGGGTGGCCCCAGTGGGAAACGAACCCACGACGCTTGGCGTTGCAAGCGCCATGCTCTACCGACTGAGCCACACAGGACTCTATATCTGTTCAGCCTGCATCTTGGCTTAACGGGTTCTCAAACTATTTGGGGCTGTGGAACCCTTTTGTGATAGCAAATTTGTAAGGGACCCTCCTGATAATCAGAACACAACTCCAGTGTTGTACATGGTCGGACGAACCAGGTCTCAGGCCTTGTGATGGAACATTTTAAAGTCCACCTACTGGCATCTGAGAGAACATTTAGCAGTTTTCTAGCTAATTGCCTGCAGTTCTATGCATTTTATCATGGGGCAGAGAGATTGTTTGTTGGTCCAACTTTAAAGCTAATATCCTGCAATTCTACACACATTGTACAGTTTTTCCCGAGTAGCGCAGCGGTCTAAGGCATTGCATCTTAGTGCTTAAGGCGTCACTACAGACACCCTGGATCGAATCCAGGCTGTATCACAACCGGCTATGATTGGGAGTCCCATAGGGCGGCGCACAATTAGCCCAGCGTCGTCGGATTTGGCCTGTATAGGCCGTCATTGTAAATAAGAATTTGTTCTTATCTGACTTGCCAACTTAAAAAAGGTTCAATAAAAAAATATTTAAAAATTGCAGTGCATTCATGTAAACAAATATATAATTGATGGAGTACTGTGGATACCAATATCCCTGTGAGCCTCCCATGCCCATGTTGCCCAGGGTTAACCTTTTACTGCAGTGGGCTAAATCAGGGTCACAGAGTGTTTCTTGGCAGTCTTAAACAAATCTACTTTGAAACCAAAGTATATACTTCACACACATGGTTATGGGCTTTAAAAAATGAGACACCTGTACCATGTCAGATATAGAGTTGAAATCTATTGAATTTATTGAATTCAATCTATTGAAAACGAGGTTCATTTATGAAAAATATGAATATCATTGCACCCATGAGGCCAGTAGTCATTTGACTGCAGGACAGTGCTACCAACCTGAATTGTAGGTCAATAATATTAGGCCTACATGTATTGTCCCCTCTGAACTTAATCCACAGATCCCTTGGCCAAAATGTTTTTAATCTGTTGTTATTAGTAACATTCATAAAATAATTACATGTAAATATATATATATTTATATATATACATTACCGTTCAAAAGTTAGGGGTCACTTATAAATGTCCTTGTTTTTGAAAGAAAAACACATGTTTTGTCCACTAAAATAACATAAAATTGATCTGAAATACAGTGTAGACATTGTTAATGTTGTAAATGACTATTGTAGCTGGAAACGGCAGATTTTTTTATTGAATATCTGCATAGGTGTACAGATAGATGCCCATTATCAGCAACCATCACTCCTGTGTTCCAATGGCACATTGTGTTAGCTAATCCAAGTTTATAATTTTAAAAGCCTAATTGATAATTAGAAAAGCCTTTTTAAATTATGTTAGCACAGCTGAAAACTGTTGTTCTGATTAAAGAAGCAATACAACTGGCCTTCTATAGACTTTCTTCTGAAACTCGTCAGTCTGTTATTCTGAGAAATGAAGGCTATTCCATGAGAGAAATTGCCAAGAAACTGAAGATCTCGTACAACGCTGTGCACTACTCCTTCACAGAACAGAGCAAACTGGCACTAACCAGAATAGAAAGAGGAGTGGGAGGCCCCGTTGCCCAACTGAGCAAGAGGACAAGTACATTAGTGTGTCTAGTTTGAGAAACAGATGCCTCACAAGTCCTCAACTGGCAGCTTCATTAAATAGTACCCACAAAACCAGCCTCAACGTCAACAGTGAAGAGGCGACTCCGGGATGCTGGCCTTTGCAAAGAAAGGAGTTGCAAAGAAAAAGCCATATCTCAGACTGGCCAATAAAAATAAAAGATTAAGATGGGCAAAAGAACGTAGACACTGGACAGAAGAAGATTGGAAAAAAGTGTTATGGACAGACGAATCTAAGTTTGAGGTGTTCGGATCACAAAGAAGAACATTTGTGAGATGCAGAAAAAATGAAAAGATGCTGGAGGAGTGCTTGACTCCATCTGTCAAGCAAGGTGGAGGCAATGTGATGGTCTGGGGGTGCTTTGGTGGTGGTAAAGTGGGAGATTTGTACAAGATTAAAGGGATCTCGAAGAAGGAAGGTTATCACTCCATTTTGCAACGCCATGCCATACCCTGTGGACGGTGCGTAATTGGAGCCAATTTCATCCTACAACAGGACCATGACCCAAAGCACAGCTCCAAACTATGCAAGAACTATTTAGGGAAGAAGCAGTCAGCTGGTATTCTGTCTATAATGGAGTGGCCAACACGGTCACCGGATATCAACCCTATTGAGCTGTTGTGGGAGCAGCTTGACTGTATGGTACGTAAGAAGTGCCCATCAAGCCAACTCGAATGCCAAAGGTCTGCAAGGTTGTAATTTCTGCAAATGGAGGATTCTTTGACGAAAGCAAAGTTTGAAGGACACAATTATTATTTCAATTTAAAATCATTATTTATTAACCTTGTCAACGTCTTGACTATATTTCCTATTCCTAACTAATTTCATGTATGTTTTCATGGAAAACAAGGACATTTCTAAGTGACTTTTGAACGGTAGTGTATATACAGTGGGGCAAAAAAGTATTTAGTCAGCCACCAATTGTGCAAGTTCTCCCACTTAAAAAGATGAGAGAGGCCTGTAATTTTTTTACCATAGGTACACTTCAACTATGACAGACAAAATGAGAAAAAAAATCCAGAAAATCATATTGTAGGATTTTTAATTAATTTATTTGCAAATTATGGTGGAAAATAAGTATTTATAGTATTTTGAGATTTGGCCAGTGGTCCCCGGACCCCAAATCGAGAAATCTTGCCCTATAACACCTTCCTGGTTGCATCAACTGGGACTCAATGTTCAGTACACGTGTGGAGTCCGATATGATCTTTCTTGCCTGTCTAATGATGGTCTCCTCAAAAATGTTATTAAGCGCTGAGGGACTGGTCTCCTCAAAAATGTCATTAAGCGCTGAGGGACTTATTGAATGTAAATGTTACTAAGTCTCATCTGTCTCTAGCAAAGTAAACTCATCAGAAACAACAGGTCTACATGAACTTGTAAAAATAAAATCACAAAAGGAATTGGTACGAGTGGCTACAGTGTTCTCTTATAGGCCAACTGCGTCATCTCGCGGTGTTGGAACAGTTGTTTCACTGTCTGCCGGACAAGGGAGAAGCGCATAAATAGTTGCTGATTACATTACATCTATTAGGTAGGTTGCTTAGTTCTATGTAGTAATACTTTGCAGACTACTGTAGATATGTTGCTATGGTGGGAGATACATTTCTCACACTTGTAATACATACATTACTTGTTATGCTACAGGGAATTTAGCCTATAGCTACAATAGCGTTAACATTGAGTCATAGGCTGTTATAGACTTAGCTTACTATTAGTATTTGCAAAGGCGTCGCAGTGGCTGATGTGAAGGAGGTTTTGTAGCCTATATATGTATGGACATCACTTGGATGCGGCATGGGGGCGAACAACCGTTGATATATCCACTGGCAGCAGAATTTAGGTAAATGACTCGTCAAACATGTCTCTCCGCCCCCATCCATTCAAGTGCGACACTTGTCATTTGTCACCTGAAGCGACAGGCAGTGCTAGTCTGTAATACCCGACCCGAACTGTGGGATTTAGGATTTTACCGTTATTTAGCCCACCACATCAAAATGACTTGGAGACTTTTGGTCCTCGGGGGGGCATGCTTGCTTCTTCTGGGTGTGAGGGGTCAGTGCAAAGAGCAACGAAACAGGAGAACGGTGTCTTTCCATCAGACTCAGCAAGATGGGGACCAACGCCAAGTCCTCTCACGGCCAGAAAGGGATACCACAGCTTCTCCAAGACCCACTTTCACCGCTTGTAAACTCCCTCTCACACCATTAGAACACCGGGTGTTGGATCAAAATACACACGAGGTGAGAGCATATATCAGTGCTGTTTTTGACGTACTTTATCAATGACTATAGCATCAACACCGCAGTTTTACTTTTGCCATTGCATAAATGAATGCAAATGTATCATAATATGTCATCATGATGATTAATGCTTGCATTATTAATGATTTTGTGTAGGGCTACTTGGGGTTTTTGAGGGTAGGGCTACTTGGATTGTCACAAGGTTCATCAGCTCTGAAGGTGTGATGTTATGGGTGTATGTGAGGAAAAATATTAAGTTGAGTCTCACTCGCTCTCTTTCTCAATTCAATTTGCTTTACTGGCATGACGTGACAATTTGCCATAGCTTTCTTTGGAGATTTACAATATTTACATAATTAATAATGATCGATATTGTCAACTGGACAACAGTAACAAAAATACCCAAGGGTAAAAATAACCATGCATTGAATAATAACAATAAGCATAGAGGACATGTGCAGGTTGGTTGGTCCGTCAGACACTGTCCCTCATCGTATGTCTCTCTCTCTCTCTCTCTCTCTCTCTCTCTCTCTCTCTCTCTCTCCTCGCTCTCTCTCTCCCTTCAGACAGGGTTTCATGGTGACGATGGCTCCAGTTTTACTGTCACATGGGTTGGAGACGGGACAGGGGTACGTATGGTCGTCACTTAATGGATGATGGATGTAGCATCATTGTCATCATCACTCATTGGGTGCATCTGAAAGGGGTGCAGCTCAGTACGCTGGAGTAGCTTCCTCCCCTCGTTTCCTCTCTTTCACCTGCGGTAACCAGACAGTGAGGCAACGTGATCATTTGCTTTCACCTGTCCAGTTCTCTCTCATCGATGCAGATGAAGGAAGGGAAAGGGGACGAGGAGAAAGGAAACCTTTTAAACCTTTGACAACAGTTTTTTAATTTGGTTGATTGAGTGAGTGAGTGACTGAGTGAGTGATTGAGTGGTTGCTTGTAGTGACGGGTGGATAAATGGGAATTGCTAACTGCATAAACTGGTAATAGTACAGTCATGGTGAAGTTTAACCAAGTGTTCATTTGTGTCCCACCAGGTAATCTTGGTGTTGTCTACAATCAGTGCTCCTCTAGATTCCTTCTTCGAGGGCGGTTCTTCACGATTGTACCGCAGGTTAGTGGATGGTGGCAATATGTCTGTCGGTCTGTTTGTGTCTCTCGATGAACCGAGCCAGTGTTCTGACATTTTGGCACGTTATACTCCCCTCTCAGTGCAGACTATGGCAAGTCTTTCCATGATATTTCTCATCTCATCAACAACACCTTCATAAGGAAGGAATTTGGACTTCTGGCTGGACCAGGGAACTCTCAGCAGGTAAGCTGCCTGATCACAAGTGTACGTGCAGGAAAGCATTCTGGCTGATGACAGTCTGTGTGTGTGTCTGCACGTCTGTGTGTATGTGTGTGTGTGTTTTGTGACTGTCTGGCGTGCATGTGCAGACACGTCAGCCGTCTTGGTTCTTGCTGTCCAATCAGCTTGAGCCACCACAGCTCAGTTTCAACACTCTCCTCCACATGCCACTGTGGTCACGCTGCTCAGAACACTGGTGTGAAGACTAGACAGTGAGAACAACAAAACCACCAAACCCATTGCACCTAAATAACCACATCAGGGTGGTATCCATTAGGGCACAACGTAGCAAAACAATTTGCAACGGAAAATGTTCAGAAACAAAAGCAAGCGTTTCTTATTGGACAAATTCAGGTCTGTTGCAGTTTGTTTTTGTCTGTTTGGCATCTAATGAATACACCCCAGGATGAGGCCTCATAGTTATGTTGGGGGAGGTGATTTACATGAAGACAATAGAGAAGACAAGTGGAGGAAGCCAGTTTAGACTATTGAGATGCACGTTAAGGCAACCTTCCATCACGTATGGTGCTTGTTCTGATTGACAGGTGATTCTGACTGCAGACACACCGGTTTTGGACAACCCCGGTGGCGTCATCTTTACTTCAACTGACGCCGGAGTGTCGTTTAAGTCTGTCCATCTGCCTTTTCACCCGGCCCAGCCAATCACCTTCCACTTCTTGAATCCCGAGTACTTAGTGGTCATCAGCATAGATGTGAGTAAATAAACAAACATGCTCTTTATCTCTTTGTGATCACACTCACCTCACACATACGCACGCACACATGATCACACACGGCACATACACACACAAATACACACATACATACATACATACATACATACATACATACATACATACATACATACATACATACATACATACATACATACATACATACATACATACATACATACATACAGTACATAAAGGTGCCATTTGTAAAAATCACTGGTAGAAAAAATTATAATAGTTAACCTAATTTCAGTTTATGTGACAAAACAAGCAAGTATAGTGTAGAGAATCATCTAAACCGCTGTGAAATACATTTTCCATAACCAAAAATATCGTATTTTCAGCTATTTGAAGCTGGTGTACAAAACCAAAAGTAAAAGATGCAAGAACAAAACTTAATAACAGAAGGCATAGTAATAGCACAGATAAAACAGATCTTCCACTTCTTAGACTTGCTTTCAGTGAGAATTACAGATCTATAACTCACATTTCTATGGGAATTTGGTCGGGTCGCCCAAAAAGTTACATATTCTAGCATTAAATACACATTCTCCTATGCTTTTCTGACTTGCAGGGTGGCCTGTGGCTTTCTCTGGACTTTGGGACTGTGTGGAAAAAGGTTCACGAAGGAACACAATCCTTCACGTGGTGAGAACAAACGGGGCATACACACAATACACACACACACACACACACACACACACACACACACACACACACACACACACACACACACACACACACACACACACACACACACACACACACACACACACACACACACACACACACACACACACACACACACACACCACAGAGCTCAGTTTGATCAGCCGTGCCCAGACAAAGAGAGGTGTGTCGTGTTCAATCTAAATACTGACTTCAATACATCAATGTAGTAAACACACAGAGCTCATAAAGCACACATGTCTACAGTCTGTTGGCTGTTGTTTGACTGAATTGGAATGTTTAGCCCAGGTCTGGTGGCAACTATAGTGTGTCTGGTAGGAGTGAGAAGCTCCTATTTGTTAAGTCCCTAAAGGCACATTTTCACTTAGTCATGCATTGATATCAATCAATGGGAGCCTAAGTGAAAATGACTTGATTGTAAGTTATAGAATTTGCCCCTATGTAATAAAAAGTAACACCATGTAATAAATATGATTATTAACTGGGTCTCTCTCTCTCTCTCTCTTATTTTGCCAGGGGCTCCGGCATCACTCTCTTCTTCAGCTTCAGTCCCAAAGGAACAGGTGAGAGCGGGGTCGTATTCATTAGTACACACCGTAGCAACAAGTTCAGTTTCTTCTGTTTGGGCGCTGGTCTAGTAATGTGTTGTGTCATTAGTGGAGGCAGACAGAAGAGGAGAGCTGTTCCTAAAGAGGACAGAAGACCTGGGGAAGACGTTCACCACCGTGGCACACAGCATCTTCTCCTTCGGCTATGTAGGAGGCTTCCTCTTCACCTCAGTCATAGAGACACTGGTGAGACACACACACTAATGCAACCAAAACACACACACACACACGCAAGCAAGCAAGCGTACACATACATGCACACACACACACACACACACACACACACACACACACACACACACACACACACACACACACACACACACACACACACACACACACACACACACACACACACACACACACACACGCACGCACACACATGCACACACACACACACACACAAGCTTGCACACTCATGCAAGCAAGTGTACACACACACACACACACACACACACACGGGTATCAACATATAAGCTGACATATACTGTACAATCATTTACACTCTGTGTTATTCTGTGTTATTTCCACTCACTCTGCCTTTCATTGGTCCAGTCAGTCAACAGTCCTACACCACATTGTGGTTCTTGCTTGGTTAGATCTGTGTTGTGACTAAGTGATTCTCTCCCAGGGAGCCTTGATTAGATCTGTGTTGTGATTCTCTCCCAGGGAGCCTTGGCTAGATCTGTGTTGTGACTAAGTGATTCTCTCCCAGGGAGCCTTGGTTGGATTTGTGTTGTGACTAAGTGATTCTCTCCTAGGGAGCCCCACGTGTCATCTATGTGTCCTCAGACCAAGGGGACCAATTCAACAAGGCCCAGCTCCCCTCCGCCTCCACTGAGCAGGTAGGACAGGCTCTTGTCTGTCTGTCTGTCTGTCTGTCTGTTTGTCTGTCTGTCCATTATGTCCCTCTGTACCCCACTATGTCCCCTCAGTCCTCACTTCATTCTATTGTCCCCTGTCTATGGCTATTATGGTATTACCACCACACCTGAATTCGGAGTTGCGTCCCCCTATGTGTCTGTCTTCATTAATTTGTATCCTACTTCTTAGCTGAAATGCCTGTGAGAAGGACCCGATCACGTGACGGGCATTGGATATTAAAAATGTAGATATCTGAGAGAGCCATGTGAGTGAGAGGTGCTTCGGAGCATGGCAGCTGGGAGAAGGGAATTCGAATTATTATATTCAGGGCACAGCGGCCACTTTGGCCACAAAGGCATGGATTTTTTAGGGGGCATTACGGACACACAAAGGGGGTTGCCGCCGGGAAATTTGAGGCCTGGTTAGAAAACTATCAAGTGCCTGTCAAATTGTGAATGAGAGACTGATGAAGTGTGTGTAGCTTGAACAATAAACAAATAAGAGCTCATGCCTTTCATGCAACTATTTTTCAAATCAATATTAGAGTCGCATCATACAGCCTTAGAATGTATAAAAATCTGAACATATAGCCCAACGTTTGTGTCACAACTAAAGTTGCATAAATAACTCTAAATGAAGCATATAGGAGGACCAGTTTCTTTGTTAACCACTCAACACAGAATAGCCGCATGTGCGCGCTTCCTTTGAAATCGTTTGGAGAAAAGATCTTTTCTATTTTATGAATCTATGTGTCACGTCTAATCAAGGTGGGTGGAATCAGGCGCAGAGAGCAGATAGCGATATGAAAGTTTGATTCTCCGGTGAACAAGAAAACATGGTCAGCCCAATACACACAGGGTGAAATATCCAACACAGGATAAAAGACAAACCGGAGAATAAGAACAAAAGATACACCGACAGACATAGATGACAAATAAACAATCCCGCACAAAACAAGGGCGGGACAACCTACATTATATACAGACACTAATTAACTAAACAACACACAGGTGAAACCAATCAGACAACACCAACAGATACACGAAAAGGGATCGGTAGTGGCTAGTAGGACGGTGACGACGACCGCCGAGCACCGCCTGAACGGGCAGGAGAGCCAACCTCGGCGGAAGTCGTGACACTATGTTTGATTGTATTCTTCCTACAATAAAATAATACAATTAATAACGTTCATTAACCGTGAGACTGGCAGTTATTTGCTTGACAATCTCCGTCTGAAAAAATGTCATGACCTCCACAATCCTACCCTTGTCCATCTCTCCTGTTCCTCTGTACTGTTGTCTTCCTGTCCCTGTCTACTCCTGTCTCTCTGTTCCCCCTGTCCCTCTGTCTCTGTCCCTCTATCTGTCCCCCTGCCATAAATTCATTTTAAAATATCTCAACATTCCAGATCAGGGTGACAGCATTTCGTCAAGTACACGGTAAAGAATCTGTCACAACAATTGACAAGACATAGTACAGATTAAAAACCCCATTGTGACAAAGTAACTACAAGATATAGTAACTGTCACCAAGGGTCTGGTCTAGAAGCTCTTGAAAGGGGAAGTAGGGGTTTGGAAGACGTTTACTCATATCAGGAGGGGACCGTTTGGCAACTTTCCATTACAACACATAACGTAACGACAGATGCACACACCTGGTCTTGCCACAGACAAAGACACACACACATACCATCCCCTGCTCTCCTGTCTCTCCCTCAACTCCCTCCCAAACTGTATCTTGCTGACGAGACAGAAACAAAGATATTCTCTCACGATGATTTAAAGGCTTAGAAATGGGAGAACACACACACACACACACACACACACACACACACACACACACACACACTAATTGGGGGAGGCATTACAATAACGCAAACGGTTCCACACATGTCTTAATGATTCATTTTCTCACCTGTATACATGTGTGTGTGTGTTTCCAGTTCTACTCGGTTCTGGATGGGGATGAGGACATGATCTTCATGCATGTGGACAATCCAGGAGGTACTGTAGGGGAAAGGAGTGAACTTCATCGCAACTCACTCAAACACACACATCTTACACACACTCTGTCACACGCACACACTCTAGTCTGTTTCTATCTCACATTCTGTCCCTCTCTCTCTTTCACACATTCTAACTCACACACTCACACATGCTTTTCAAGTACAGACAAAGGACATATGAGCCACATGGATCCGTCTTTAGATCAAACATTAAAGTTGACTCATGTATTTTGCTCAGCAGCGATCGTGTCTGAAACTGTACATCTATTTCATCTAGATCTATGGCTGTCTCAGTTCTACTAACCCTGATATGTCTGTCTCAGTTCTACTAACCCTGATATGTCTGTCTCAGTTCTACTAACCCTGATATGTCTGTCTCAGTTCTACTAACCCTGATATGTCTGTCTCAGTTCTACAAACCCTGATATGTCTGTCTCAGTCCTACTAACCCTGATATGTCTGTCTCAGTCCTACTAACTCTAACCCTGATATGTCTGTCTCAGTTCTACTAACCCTGATATGTCTGTCTCAGTCCTACTAACCCTGATATGTCTGTCTCAGTTCTACTAACCCTGATATGTCTGTCTCAGTCCTACTAACCCTGATATGTCTGTCTCAGTCCTACTAACTCTAACCCTGATATGTCTGTCTCAGTTCTACTAACCCTGATATGTCTGTCTCAGTTCTACTAACCCTGATATGTCTGTCTCAGTCCTACTAACTCTAACCCTGATATGTCTGTCTCAGTTCTACTAACCCTGATATGTCTGTCTCAGTTCTACTAACCCTGATATGTCTGTCTCAGTCCTACTAACTCTAACCCTGATATGTCTGTCTCAGTTCTACTAACTCTAACCTGTCTCAGTCCTATATGTCCCTGATCTGTCTGTCTCAGTTCTACTAACTCTAACCCTGATATGTCTGTCTCAGTTCTACTAACCCTGATATGTCTGTCTCAGTGATATGTCTGTCTCAGTCCTACTAACTCTAACCCTGATATGTCTGTCTCAGTCCTACTAACCCTGATATGTCTGTCTCAGTCCTACTAACCCTGATATGTCTGTCTCAGTCCTACTAACTCTAACCCTGATATGTCTGTCTCAGTCCTACTAACCCTGATATGTCTGTCTCAGTCCTACTAACCCTGATATGTCTGTCTCAGTCCTACTAACCCTGATATGTCTGTCTCAGTCCTACTAACTATAACCCTGATATGTCTGTCTCAGTCCTACTAACCCTGATATGTCTGTCTCAGTTCTACTAACCCTGATATGTCTGTCTCAGTCCTACTAACCCTGATATGTCTGTCTCAGTCCTACTAACTATAACCCTGATATGTCTGTCTCAGTCCTACTAACCCTGATATGTCTGTCTCAGTTCTACTAACCCTGATATGTCTGTCTCAGTCCAAATAACTCAAACTCTGATATATCTGTCTCAGTCCTACTAACTCTGATATGTCTGTCTCAGTTCTACTAACCCTGATATGTCTGTCTCAGTCCAACTAACTATAACCCTGATATGTCTGTCTCAGTTCTACTAACTCTAACCCTGATATGTCTGTCTCAGTCCTACTAACCCTGATATGTCTGTCTCAGTTCTACTAACTCTAACCCTGATATGTCTGTCTCAGTCCTACTAACCCTGATATGTCTGTCTCAGTCCTACTAACCCTGATATGTCTGTCTCAGTTCTACTAACCCTGATATGTCTGTCTCAGTTCTACTAACCCTGATATGTCTGTCTCAGTACTACTAACCCTGATATGTCTGTCTCAGTTCTACTAACCCTGATATGTCTGTCTCAGTCCTACTAACCCTGATATGTCTGTCTCAGTCCTACTAACTCTAACCCTGATATGTCTGTCTCAGTTCTACTAACCCTGATATGTCTGTCTCAGTTCTACTAACCCTGATATGTCTGTCTCAGTCCTACTAACTCTAACCCTGATATGTCTGTCTCAGTTCTACTAACCCTGATATGTCTGTCTCAGTCCTACTAACTATAACCCTGATATGTCTGTCTCAGTTCTACTAACTCTAACCCTGATATGTCTGTCTCAGTCTAACTATAACCCTGATATGTCTGTCTCAGTTCTACTAACCCCCTGATATGTCTGTCTCAGTCCTACTAACCCTGATATGTCTGTCTCAGTTCTACTAACTCTAACCCTGATATGTCTGTCTCAGTCCTACTAACCCTGATATGTCTGTCTCAGTCCTACTAACCCTGATATGTCTGTCTCAGTTCTACTAACCCTGATATGTCTGTCTCAGTTCTACTAACCCTGATATGTCTGTCTCAGTTCTACTAACCCTGATATGTCTGTCTCAGTTCTACTAACCCTGATATGTCTGTCTCAGTCCTACTAACTCTAACCCTGATATGTCTGTCTCAGTCCTACTAACCCTGATATGTCTGTCTCAGTTCTACTAACTATAACCCTGATATGTCTGTCTCAGTCCAACTAACTATAACCCTGATATGTCTGTCTCAGTTCTACTAACCCTGATATGTCTGTCTCAGTCCTACTAACTATAACCCTGATATGTCTGTCTCAGTCCTACTAACTCTAACCCTGATATGTCTGTCTCAGTTCTACTAACCCTGATATGTCTGTCTCAGTTCTACTAACCCTGATATGTCTGTCTCAGTCCTACTAACCCTGATATGTCTGTCTCAGTTCTACTAACCCTGATATGTCTGTCTCAGTTCTACTAACCCTGATATGTCTGTCTCAGTTCTACTAACCCTGATATGTCTGTCTCAGTCCTACTAACCCTGATATGTCTGTCTCAGTTCTACTAACCCTGATATGTCTGTCTCAGTCCTACCAATCCTGATATGTCTGTCTCAGTTCTACTAACTCTAACCCTGATATGTCTGTCTCAGTTCTACTAACCCTGATATGTCTGTCTCAGTTCTAAACCCTGATATGTCTGTCTCAGTCCTACTAACCCTGATATGTCTGTCTCAGTTCTACTAACCTAACCCTGATATGTCTGTCTCAGTCCTACTAACCCTGATATGTCTGTCTCAGTTCTAACTAACCCTGATATGTCTGTCTCAGTTCTACTAACTCTAACCCTGATATGTCTGTCTCAGTTCTACTAACTCTAACCCTGATATGTCTGTCTCAGTCCTACTAACCCTGATATGTCTGTCTCAGTCCTACTAACCCTGATATGTCTGTCTCAGTTCTACTAACCCTGATATGTCTGTCTCAGTTCTACTAACCCTGATATGTCTGTCTCAGTCCTACTAACCCTGATATGTCTGTCTCAGTTCTACTAACCCTGATATGTCTGTCTCAGTCCTACTAACTCTAACCCTGATTTGTCTGTCTCAGTCCTAGTAACTCTAACCCTGATATGTCTGTCTCAGTTCTACTAACCCTGATATGTCTGTCTCAGTTCTACTAACCCTGATATGTCTGTCTCAGTCCAACTAACTATAACCCTGATATGTCTGTCTCAGTTCTACTAACTATAACCCTGATATGTCTGTCTCAGTTCTACTAACCCTGATATGTCTGTCTCAGTCCTACTAACTATAACCCTGATATATCTGTCTCAGTTCTACTAACTCTAACCCTGATATGTCTGTCTCAGTTCTACTAACCCTGATATGTCTGTCTCAGTCCTACTAACCCTGATATGTCTGTCTCAGTTCTACTAACCCTGATATGTCTGTCTCAGTCCTAACTAAACCCTGATATGTCTGTCTCAGTTCTACTAACCCCCTGATATGTCTGTCTCAGTCCTACTAACCCTGATATGTCTGTCTCAGTTCTACTAACCCCCTGATATGTCTGTCTCAGTCCTACTAACCCTGATATGTCTGTCTCAGTCCTACTAACCCTGATATGTCTAACCCCTGATATGTCTGTCTCAGTTCTACTAACCCTGATATGTCTGTCTCAGTCCAAACCCTATATGTCTGTCTCAGTTCTACTCCCTGATATATCTGTCTCAGTTCTACTAACCCTGATATGTCTGTCTCAGTCCTACTAACTCTAACCCTGATATGTCTGTCTCAGTCCTACTAACTCTAACCCTGATATGTCTGTCTCAGTTCTACTAACCCTGATATGTCTGTCTCAGTTCTACTAACCCTGATATGTCTGTCTCAGTCCTACTAACTATAACCCTGATATGTCTGTCTCAGTTCTACTAACTCTAACCCTGATATGTCTGTCTCAGTTCTACTAACCCTGATATGTCTGTCTCAGTCCTACTAACCCTGATATGTCTGTCTCAGTCCTACTAACCCTGATATGTCTGTCTCAGTTCTACTAACCCTGATATGTCTGTCTCAGTCCTACTACTAACCCCTGATATGTCTGTCTCAGTTCTACTAACCCTGATATGTCTGTCTCAGTCCTACTAACTAAACCCTGATATATCTGTCTCAGTTCTACTAACTCTAACCCTGATATGTCTGTCTCAGTTCTACTAACCCTGATATGTCTGTCTCAGTCTACTAACCCTGATATGTCTGTCTCAGTTCTACTAACCCTGATATGTCTGTCTCAGTTCTACTAACCCTGATATGTCTGTCTCAGTTCTACTAACCCTGATATGTCTGTCTCAGTCCTACTAACCCTGATATGTCTGTCTCAGTTCTACTAACTCCCCTGATATGTCTGTCTCAGTTCTGTCTCAGTTCTAAACCCTGATATGTCTGTCTCAGTTCTACTAACCCTGATATGTCTGTCTCAGTCCTACTACTAACCCTGATATGTCTGTCTCAGTTCTACTAACCCTGATATGTCTGTCTCAGTTCTACTAACCCTGATATGTCTGTCTCAGTCCTACTAACTCTAACCCTGATATGTCTGTCTCAGTTCTACTAACCCTGATATGTCTGTCTCAGTCCTACTAACCCTGATATGTCTGTCTCAGTTCTACTAACCCTGATATGTCTGTCTCAGTTCTACTAACCCTGATATGTCTGTCTCAGTCCTACTAACCCCTGATATGTCTGTCTCAGTTCTACTAACCCCCTGATATGTCTGTCTCAGTCCTAACCCTAATGTCTGTCTCAGTAACCCTGATATGTCTGTCTCAGTTCTACTAACCCTGATATGTCTGTCTCAGTTCTACTAACCCTGATATGTCTGTCTCAGTTCTACTAACCCTGATATGTCTGTCTCAGTTCTACTAACCCTGATATGTCTGTCTCAGTCCTACTAACTGATATGTCTGTCTCAACCCTGATATGTCTGTCTCAGTTCTAACTAACCCTGATATGTCTGTCTCAGTTCTACTAACCCTGATATGTCTGTCTCAGTCCAACTAACTATAACCCTGATATGTCTGTCTCAGTTCTACTAACTCTAACCCTGATATGTCTGTCTCAGTCCTACTAACCCTGATATGTCTGTCTCAGTTCTACTAACTCTAACCCTGATATGTCTGTCTCAGTCCTACTAACCCTGATATGTCTGTCTCAGTTCTACTAACTCTAACCCTGATATGTCTGTCTCAGTTCTACTAACCCTGATATGTCTGTCTCAGTCCTACTAACCCTGATATGTCTGTCTCAGTTCTACTAACTCTAACCCTGATATGTCTGTCTCAGTTCTACTAACCCTGATATGTCTGTCTCAGTTCTACTAACTCTAACCCTGATATGTCTGTCTCAGTCCTACTAACTATAACCCTGATATGTCTGTCTCAGTTCTACTAACTCTAACCCTGATATGTCTGTCTCAGTTCTACTAACCCTGATATGTCTGTCTCAGTCCTACTAACTATAACCCTGATATGTCTGTCTCAGTTCTACTAACCCTGATATGTCTGTCTCAGTCCTACTAACTATAACCCTGATATGTCTGTCTCAGTTCTACTAACTCTAACCCTGATATGTCTGTCTCAGTTCTACTAACCCTGATATGTCTGTCTCAGTCCTACTAACCCTGATATGTCTGTCTCAGTCCTACTAACCCTGATATGTCTGTCTCAGTTCTACTAACTCTAACCCTGATATGTCTGTCTCAGTCCTACTAACCCTGATATGTCTGTCTCAGTCCTACTAACTCTAACCCTGATATGTCTGTCTCAGTTCTACTAACCCTGATATGTCTGTCTCAGTTCTACTAACCTAACCCTGATATGTCTGTCTCAGTCCTACTAACTATAACCCTGATATGTCTGTCTCAGTTCTACTAACCCTGATATGTCTGTCTCAGTCCTACTAACTATAACCCTGATATGTCTGTCTCAGTTCTACTAACCCTGATATGTCTGTCTCAGTTCTACTAACCCTGATATGTCTGTCTCAGTCCTACTAACCCTGATATGTCTGTCTCAGTTCTACTAACTCTAACCCTGATATGTCTGTCTCAGTCCTACTAACCCTGATATGTCTGTCTCAGTTCTACTAACCTAACCCTGATATGTCTGTCTCAGTCCTACTAACCCTGATATGTCTGTCTCAGTCCTACTAACCCTGATATGTCTGTCTCAGTCCTACTAACCCCCTGATATGTCTGTCTCAGTCCTACTAACCCTGATATGTCTGTATCAGTCCTACTAACCCTGATATGTCTGTCTCAGTCCTACTAACCCTGATATGTCTGTCTCAGTTCTACTAACCCTGATATGTCTGTCTCAGTTCTACTAACCCTGATATGTCTGTCTCAGTCCTACTAACTCTAACCCTGATATGTCTGTCTCAGTTCTACTAACCCTGATATGTCTGTCTCAGTCCTACTAACCCTGATATGTCTGTCTCAGTCCTACTAACCCTGATATGTCTGTCTCAGTTCTACTAACCCTGATATGTCTGTCTCAGTTCTACTAACTCTAACCCTGATATGTCTGTCTCAGTTCTACTAACCCTGATATGTCTGTCTCAGTTCTACTAACCCTGATATGTCTGTCTCAGTCCTACTAACCCTGATATGTCTGTCTCAGTTCTACTAACCCTGATATGTCTGTCTCAGTCCTAACTAACCCTGATATGTCTGTCTCAGTTCTAACTATAACCCTGATATGTCTGTCTCAGTTCTACTAACCCTGATATGTCTGTCTCAGTCCTACTAACCCTGATATGTCTGTCTCAGTCTACTAACCCTGATATGTCTGTCTCAGTTCTACTAACCCCCTGATATGTCTGTCTCAGTTCTACTAACCCTGATATGTCTGTCTCAGTTCTACTAACTCTAACCCTGATATGTCTGTCTCAGTTCTACTAACTCTAACCCTGATATGTCTGTCTCAGTTCTACTAACCCTGATATGTCTGTCTCAGTCCTACTAACTATAACCCTGATATGTCTGTCTCAGTTCTACTAACCCTGATATGTCTGTCTCAGTTCTACTAACTCTAACCCTGATATGTCTGTCTCAGTTCTACTAACCCTGATATGTCTGTCTCAGTCCTACTAACTCTAACCCTGATATGTCTGTCTCAGTTCTACTAACTCTAACCCTGATATGTCTGTCTCAGTTCTACTAACCCTGATATGTCTGTCTCAGTTCTACTAACTCTAACCCTGATATGTCTGTCTCAGTCCTACTAACCCTGATATGTCTGTCTCAGTTCTACTAACTCTAACCCTGATATGTCTGTCTCAGTTCTACTAACCCTGATATGTCTGTCTCAGTCCTACTAACTATAACCCTGATATGTCTGTCTCAGTTCTACTAACCCTGATATGTCTGTCTCAGTCCTCTACTAACCCTGATATGTCTGTCTCAGTTCTACTAACTCTAACCCTGATATGTCTGTCTCAGTTCTACTAACCCTGATATGTCTGTATCAGTCCTACTAACCCTGATATGTCTGTCTCAGTCCTACTAACCCTGATATATCTGTCTCAGTCCTACTAACTCTAACCCTGATATGTCTGTCTCAGTCCTACTAACCCTGATATGTCTGTCTCAGTCCTACTAACTCTAACCCTGATATGTCTGTCTCAGTTCTACTAAGCCTGATATGTCTGTCTCAGTCCTACTAACCCTGATATGTCTGTCTCAGTTCTACTAACCCTGATATGTCTGTCTCAGTCCTACTAACTATAACCCTGATATGTCTGTCTCAGTTCTACTAACCCTGATATGTCTGTCTCAGTCCTACTAACTATAACCCTGATATGTCTGTCTCAGTTCTACTAACCCTGATATGTCTGTCTCAGTCCTACTAACTATAACCCTGATATGTCTGTCTCAGTCCTACTAACCCTGATATGTCTGTCTCAGTTCTACTAACCCCCTGATATGTCTGTCTCAGTCCTACTAACCCTGATATGTCTGTCTCAGTTCTACTAACTCTAACCCTGATATGTCTGTCTCAGTCCTACTAACCCTGATATGTCTGTCTCAGTCCTACTAACCCTGATATGTCTGTCTCAGTTCTACTAACCCTGATATGTCTGTCTCAGTCCTACTAACCCTATATGTCTGTCTCAACCCTGATATGTCTGTCTCAGTCCTACTAACTCTAACCCTGATATGTCTGTCTCAGTCCTACTAACCCTGATATGTCTGTCTCAGTTCTACTAACCCTGATATGTCTGTCTCAGTTCTACTAACCCTGATATGTCTGTCTCAGTCCTACTAACCCTGATATGTCTGTCTCAGTCCTACTAACTCTAACCCTGATATGTCTGTCTCAGTCCTACTAACCCTGATATGTCTGTCTCAGTCCTACTAACCCTGATATGTCTGTCTCAGTTCTACTAACTCTAACCCTGATATGTCTGTCTCAGTTCTACTAACTCTAACCCTGATATGTCTGTCTCAGTCCTACTAACCCTGATATGTCTGTCTCAGTCCTACTAACCCTGATATGTCTGTCTCAGTTCTACTAACCCTGATATGTCTGTCTCAGTCCTACTAACCCTGATATGTCTGTCTCAGTCCTACTAACCCTGATATGTCTGTCTCAGTCCTACTAACCCTGATATGTCTGTCTCAGTCCTACTAACCCTGATATGTCTGTCTCAGTCCTACTAACTCTAACCCTGATATGTCTGTCTCAGTCCTACTAACCCTGATATGTCTGTCTCAGTCCTACTAACCCTGATATGTCTGTCTCAGTTCTACTCTAACCCTGATATGTCTGTCTCAGTTCTACTAACCCTGATATGTCTGTCTCAGTCCTACTAACCCTGATATGTCTGTCTCAGTTCTACTACCCTGCTTGCTGCAATGGAAAAGCTTGAGTTTGTTAGAAAGAAAGAGGAACGACTGGTTTCACAAGTTCTCAGTATTGCTGACAAATCATCCGATCATACAGGCTGTGTGTGTCTGTGTGTGTCTGTGTGTGTCTTCTGTGTCAGTACATACAGTAGGTGTCTATGGGTGGAGGGCCGAGGCATTTGTGCCATTCAGCTGAATGGAGGAGATAAGAAGGAGGGGTTTTATCTGAGTGGGGGAAGGTTAGAGGTAGATAGACACATTGATAGACTAGAATAACAGCAGACACAGCTCTGGGCATCAGGGTACACACACACACACACACACACACACACACACACATGGTATAAAGGGATTTTAAGGCCAGAAGGTCATATGCATACTATTTACCACTAAGTGCTGACGTAAGTTGTTTCTACATCTTTGATGTCAGGAGGGTTCTTGACACCATTTATTGATGTTTACAGCCCCTCATCACTATGCCGACTCATAGTGGGCTGTGTCAGCACAGTTGGGTTTGTTCCCAAGCCTACAGAAGACACTGTATTTCTTCCATCCGTGTGTGTGTTGTCTCATGGGTCGGGATAGAGTAGACGATACATGACTATTCCTTCTTTATTAAACTGTTTGATTCTATTGACTTTCTATTCTATTGTACCATACTCTACTGTCTTCTATCCTCCAGAGGAGAGCTACTTTGGGACGGTGTACACATCAGATGACCGGGGCATCCTGTACTCTAAGTCTCTGGAGCGCCACCTGTTTGGTGGGGAAGGGAAGAGCGACTTCACCAACGTCACCTCCATGAGAGGAGTGTACCTCACCAACATACTGGAGGAGGGTACGCAACTACGCATCAACACAATCTGGGTCGTATTCTTTAGGAACATTAACAGTCCGAAACGGGGAGGGACTCTTATAATCTACACCCGTCACAGCCAGAAGAGGACTGGCCACCCCTCAGAGCCTGGTTTCTCTCTAGGTTTATTCAAATGGTTCTGGCCTTTCTAGGGAGTTTTTCCAAGCCACCGTGCTTCTACATCTGCATGGCTTGCTGTTTGGGATTTTAGGCCTGGTTTCTGTATAAGAACTTAGTGACAACTGTCAATGTTAAAAGGGCTTTGTAAATACATTTGATTGATTGACTGATTGATTGACTGATTGATAACTGAACTTGTCCAATATAAAATGCATGTAGTTTATAGGGGGGTTTCAACTTGCTGATTAAAGTGTGAATGTAAGTATTTTTTAGTGGCATAATGATGTGTATGAATGACAATTACTAATCCAAACTAAAACGTTTTTTCCTGGGTATTGTTTTTGACAGACGGCCGCATTCGGACAGTCATTTCGTTTAACCGAGGGGGACAGTGGACACTCCTCAACAAGCCCCAGAATGTTGAGTGTGGTGAGGATTCAAGAAATGATGTGAGAACTAACTTCATTCCCTCCTCTGACAATTAAGTGTCTCGAGTAGAGTATGTTGACGCTTATTATATGATTGTGAACACTGGATTCTTGTGTGTGTGTGTGTGTGTGTGTGTGGTGTGTGTGTGTGGTGTGTGTGTGTGGTGTGTTTGTGACAGTGTAACTTGCACATCCACGGTGAATACAGTCGCTACAACGGCATCACTCCCATGCTGCCTCTCTCTGACCCCACTGCCGTTGGCCTTGTCATCGCCCACGGTAACCAAACTGTCAATCATACATATCAAAGACATGTTGCATTGTGAAACTTCTGTATTACCGTAGTTTACAGGATGTTGTGCACTACATTTAGCGTTGTAGGGAATCTTGAATAGACTACACAGGAAATTCTCCCCCCCTAATAATTCGGTCATCACTACAAATAGCTGATCCCATATATAGTGCACTTTATATGCCCGGTCCCCACTCGTTCCCTTACCATTTAATGTTTGCAGATCAGTAATGTGGGATCAGTATGGTGAAAGCTTCTCCACTACACTACTACTACTGGTTATCTCTATCCAGGCCCTTCAGGTTAGAAAACATTGGAGGGTTAGGGATAAACGGAGGGGTAGGAAGAAATTTGGGACCGGATGACTGACAGATAGAACATGCTTTCGGACACATCCCCCACCCTCTAGCTGTGTGTGACCTTTCTATGACCTCTGCCCTTTGACCGGTCAGGCAGTGTGGGGGACTCCATCTCGTCAACACGGCCTGACGTGTACGTGTCGGAGGACGGGGGGTACAAGTGGAGGGGATCCCTGAGGGGCCCTCATCACTACAGCATCCTGGACGCTGGGGGGCTCGTCGTGGCTGTGGAGGCCCACCCCATGGACGGCCAAATCAACACCATCAAGTACTGAACACCACACGCACGCACACACACACAGTCGGTGGCATGTAGAAAGATTGGGTGTAAGAAAGAGGCTTTTTATTCGCACCCCCACCCAAGTGAGTGTTTTGTGTGTGTGTGTGTGTGTGTGTGTGTGTGTGTGTGTGTCTGTGTGTCTGTCTGTCTGTCTGTGTCTGTGTTTGACTATGGAGTGTGTGTGTGTCTATCCACTCTTCTCCCCCTATGAAGTTGTGAATGTGTCTATAAGCAGTCCACTATCCGGTAACTCTGTATGTGTGTGTTTTAATCCTGTGTACTTCATGCGTGTGTGTGTGTGTGTGTGTGTGTGTGTGTGTGTGTGTGTGTGTGTGTGTGTGTGTGTGTGTGTGTGTGTGTGTGTGTGTGTGTGTGTGTGTGTGTGTGTGTGTGTGTGTGTGTGTGTGCTTGCACGTTCACATTCAGATGTTTATACAGGGTCGTATTCATTAGGCACCAAACAAAAGAAATCAACCTTAACTTTGTCCAATAAGAAAGGCTCGTTTTAGTTTTCCATTGCAAAGCGTTTTGTGACTCTGTGCACTACTGAAAACGACCCCGTATGTCATTGTGCATCACCCCAGGTTCTCCACAGATGAAGGCCAGTGTTGGAAGGTGTACAACTTTACAGAGCAGCCCATCTTCTTCGCTGGCCTGACATCCGAGCCGGGCACCAAGACCATGAACATCAGCGTGTGGGGCTACCGGCCCGAGGAAGACCACCAGCCCATGTGGGTGGTGGTCACCATTGACTTCCAGAGTCTCCTCACCAGAGAGTGTGGGTGAATCTCAATTGTATTTTCTTGATTCTTGTGTCCTGTGACTACTCGTCTCCATGTCAAAACTGAGTGGAGGAGAATGTCTGAGAGGAGGAACCTTGGATCTTCTCCTCCAATGCTTTTTGTGAAGGAGATGAGGAGAGTGGTCGCGAGGAATCAAGGAAAGATGATTGAGATTCCCCCTGTGTCATTTGTTTGTTGTCAAATATAATTTCTCCAATGATCATAATCATTAAACCAACAACAGACATTTCACAGGGAATGAAACAGTAACTAGCTTTCTATTGTGAGAATACCCAAAGAATGTCGTCAAATATGTGGTTTACATATGTTGGATGTGTTTGATACCATTCCATTGATTCTATTCCAGCTATTACAATGAGTTTGCCCTCCTATATATCCTTCCACAAGCCACCTTTGGTGACCCCTGTGGGTCACTAGGAACGGAATTGAACATACTAATATCGATAAATATATACTAAAATTGGCAAATCTCAATAGTCTCCCTCTATTGGTTAACGTTGGTTTCCTATAGGTGGTAACCAGGACTATGTTCAGTGGTTGGCCCATGCCACAGAGGGCGGGGACTTGGCCACAGAGGGGTGTGTCTTGGGCTACAAGGAGACCTTCAGGAGGCTGAGGAAGCTGTCCGTCTGCAGGAATGGACGGGACTACGTGGTGAGCAGGCAGAAAAGTCCCTGCCCCTGCACCAGAGAGGACTACCTATGGTAAGAAACACTGTCAGGGGTCCAGTCTAAACTGAAAAGGCTATTCAGTTATGGTCCTGGAGGACCGTAACACTACTGAGTCGTATTCAGTAGTAACCAGAAGAAAACGAACTGAAACAGAAAGGAACTACCTGAACTTAGGAAACACTAGTTTTTATTGTCTGTTGAAAAAAAATGCTTTGTTGTGCCCTAATAAATTCAACACTGGTTTTCATTCTCTCCCTCTAGTCAGGGATACATTCAGATACAGGAAACCAGAAGTTGAAAGTTGTCCATTTAAAGGCACAATCTGTTACTTAATTTCTAGCAAAAAATCATTTTTTTCTCTAATTGTGCCTTTGAGGCAAAGGCAGAGTCAACGCAGACCCAAACATAACATTACCACAAGGCATATGCTGTGTCTGGTTGAAATGGCCTAATGTGTCTCTCCTTTCCAACAGTGACTATGGTTACTATCGTCATGAGAACAGCTCAGAGTGTATGAGACAACTGGACACTGCAGACCACGCCCTGGAGGTGTGTCTAAATGGAGAGGAGGGGGAGCTTAGGACAACGGGGTAATTATGACACACACACATTTGTTTTATTATCCTTGTGGGCACCAAACAATTGATTCCCATTGAAAATCCTATTTTTCCTGACCCTAACCCTTACTCTAACCCTAACCATAACCCTTAACCTTAACTCCTAACCCTAACTCCTAACCCCTAACCCTAATAGTATCCCTAACCCTAAACTTAACCCCTAAGCCTAAAATAACCTTTTCCTTGTTGGGACCGGCGAAATGTGGTCCCCACAAAGATAGTCAAACCAAACACACACACACACAGTTCACCATGTGGTCTCCATGTGTAGGTACCGTAAGGTTTCCAGTGATAAGTGTGAGGGAGGTTTCACTCCCCTGCGCATAAAGGAGACAGTCAACAGGCATTGTGGGAACTCCAGTCAGCCCCCCACTGCCAGCCCATATTCTGAAACCCCGGTGAGTGTGACCTGTGTGTGTGCATCTGCGAGTTCTTGTGTGGGTCTCCTTTGTGTGTGTGTGCTTGGGTTATTGCTCACGGTGTGGAAGGTGTGACTTATCTGGGCATAATGTAACAGTGTTCTTCATTCTCGGGAGACACACATTGTGAGCTGGGTTTTGTTCCAGCCCAGTACTAACACACCTGATTCAATCAATCAATGGCTTGATAACTGGTTGATGAGTTGAATCAGTTGTGTCAGCGGTGTGCTGGAACAAAAGCCTACACACACTCTGGCTACTTCCGCATCAGAAAATACAGCCCCACATATTAGATGATGCATTGCGTCGCATGATAAAGGTTTATAGCGTTTAGAATAATATGACCAGAAATATGATAATGCTATGTCTGTATTTCAGAGAGAGAAGATGCTGTTGATCGTAGTTTGTGTTGGATCAGGGATTGTCATTCTGGTGGCTGTTGCCGCTGCTGTCTATACTGTAAGGAGAATGGGCTATGGAAATAGGTGAGCCACATACACATTTATGCACACGAGCATGCAAGAACACACACACACACAGACACACACTGCTCAGGTACAAGTGCACATTGAAATGCCTGCTTCCGTTCTGGTCCTAAATATTGACATGCCTTGTGGCTCTGCTCCGCCCCCTACAGGGCGCCAACGTATCGCTTCTCTGTCCTGCAGGTTCAGGACGACGACTGCTCCATTGCCGCCGACCCAGAGAGTGTCGCCAGTAGCAACGGAACATCAGTCTTCCCAGTGGATTCAGATGATGTGAGTGTTATTAGCTTTAGCATGGTGGCTAAAGGCACTCAGGATTTTTAGGACATTTTGTGTGCATAGCAAAAGGCTAAATGTGTGTGAACTTGTGCATTTAAGGGCAGCGTTATGGTCATGTTGGCCCGTCAATTGTTTTAAATGAACGATGATCCATTTACAAGACGTAATGTGGAAAATATTGATACCTTCCCTCTGTTGTCCCCTCCGTTTTGTAGGATCTTATTGAATGAACAACATGAGATTAAATATCTTGACGAGGATCTCCAGAGCTTGGCCATTTGGATGTATGACATTCCACTTGTTGTATTACGTACCTGTTGCATCTCAATGGAAAGATGTCTAGGGTTTGTAAGGAACAAATTGCAGATGTCATGTAGATGGTATGCAGATGTCCCAAGGTATTTATTGAGTGAAGAACACTTCCCACTGGACACTGGTTGAACCAACGTAGAATAGAAGTTGAATTTAGTTTATTTCAAGTTTCACTGCTCTGTTTTTAAGTATTTCATGAATTAACAGTTTGTCTCTGTCTGATGATATTATTTATGTGTGGAACACTTTCTTCAACTTGCACAATTTTGTATGGCGCTTGCAACGCAATTGACAGTGGGTTGGATTCTCGATTTGGATAAAAGCGTCTGCTAAATGGCCTATATTTATTATTATTATTATTACCACTGTTCACTAGTCTGTATTTTGATGAGGCCCTGAATAATGTGCATTCCTAATAAATCAATACGGTAATGTTAGAATAGCAAAGTAATGGAAATAAAGTGCCTGATTACCTCAATTATTCTGTATTTACTCTGCAAGAACAATCAACTGTTATCTGTTATTCACTGTAAATGTATTCCTCATGTCTCTACTCCTTTATCTTTAACTCTGCATTGTTGGAAAAGGCCCCGTGAGTAAGCATTTCACTGTTAAACAACACCCGTTGTTTATGAAGCATGTGACAAATAACATACGATTGATTTGACATGTAGAATGGATCCCACAGCAAGTAGAGATTACTATCAACTTGTTTTGTATTTGAATAGCACCTCACCTAAAGTGTCTATGATCTTTAATTGTTTTACTTCCTAGGTGGATTTTCTTGTTGCCTTATTGCTTACCTGTACAATGTGCTACATGGGCTAGGGCTCCACCCAATGGGTTCTACTTGTTCTTTCTGGACAGGATCACCCACAAATGACATCGCTGTTTGAATCCTTTAAAAGTGCATCATTCCTTCCTCGTTGATTAGAAATCATTGGAAAGGTAAAAGCCACGTGATGGTGCCCTTGCATTTACTTGTCCAATCTTGTAATAATGATCAATGATTGCCGGGTGCAGGAGGAAGGAGGCACTTTTCATTCAACTACTCTCCCCACACAAGAGGGCGCTGTGTAGCATATCCTCTCCCGAAGGGTCTTTTGCCAAGTCTTGTGTCTATGCTTTGCCCCTTCTTTAGAGCTGATGTGACTTCGAGTTTGTGTCATGAACAACAGCACGAGCAAAAAAAGTGAAAATGCCTGTTTGCCTTCAAAATAAAAGTCCCCCATTGAAACTGATGCCAAAGGATGAAAATAGTGGAATAATGCCACAATTGGACTCGATAATGGTAAACAAGTTTGTTTTATAATGTTGGTATAAACATTTAACAAAAGACAATTTAACACAAAACATAAAATTCAGTTGAAATCGCACTGTGGATGTATATAGACTTCAGAATTGCATTCGAGGCATACTTACATTGCAATGTACAGCCTTACCCATGGATCTTGGGTCCATGAAATGGGGTATCAGCCTACTCAGTGACACCTACAGATTACATTGCTTAAAGAGTTTACACAAATACTAGCGTCTTAGCTCTTATTACAGAACTTTACATTTCGGAGATCCCCTCACTATTCAGCCAATTGTATGTATTGGACATTTATATTGCAATGTACAGCCTTACCTATGGATCTTGGGTCCATGAAATTGGGTATCAGCCTATTCAGTGACACCAACAGATGACAATTTACACAAATATTAGCTTTGTTGCTCGAATTGCGGGCCTTTAACTGAGGAGTATTTTTCTCTGCTCATGCAGGAGTAATATAGGCCTAGTTAACTCATTTTGTAAAATAAAAATATACTATTATTACTTTTTATTTTGATTTATCAGAGGCTTCCCGAGAATATAGAACTCACACTGTAGAACAGTAGGTGGAAACACAGAGCAAGATAAGAGGAACAGATGGCCGTGTTCAGGTTGTAAATGGCAGCGAGTAGCGTGGATGAAAAGGAGGAAATTGAGAAAAGGTTGGAATGGCAACAGCTGTGCTGGAATGAGAACAATATGGGTGTCAGTTCTGATTATATATAGCGGGAGAATGAGCGTCAAGGACTTAAATAGTCTGTAGTGGAGACACACAGGAAGAAGAGAGATCATGATACAGAAAGCAGTGGAGCGTCTAGGATAGAAAGCATAAAGATGGCCAAGGTTGGAAGCAAGAGTCATAATGTGTCAGAGTGGAAAGTGGTGATGGTGTTTGATGAGACCAACGGGCCTCATTTACACCCTATCTGACTAACCAATGCCTTGGAGAAAGAGATAGGTGAAGTCAAGCTATCCCGGTTCATTGGAAAGGTAAATTGCTAATATTTTGTGGTAGCCAGGCTCAGAAAGGGAAGATTCTACAAATGGAAAAGCTTATTGGGATGAAGCTCAAAAGCCATATCCCTGGGGCTTATGCTCGGTTGAGGGGAGTCATCACTGGGGCCCCAATATCTATGTCCATAGTTGATATTAAAGAAAATGTGAAGGGAGGCAGAGTGATTGAGGCCAAAAGTTTGCTCAGTAGGAAATAGGGTCAAATAAGTGAAAGTTTATTAGTGCTGCTGAGGTTTGAGAAGGTTATGCCTGGAACAGTACAGATAGCATTTTCTTATTTCAATGTTGACATGCTGAATAATTCTAATGGTGGATTGTTTCAGCAGGTTATAGATAAAGTTGAATTGATTCGGGGGCTTGGGATGGGTTTTTAGCAGGTATTGATTTGTTTTTTATTTTCTAGGTAGACCGTGATTTATCGCAAACTTCAGGACAGTACGTAGCAGTATGCACCTTGAACGTTTGTTTGACCGCTATGATTTCAAAATGAAGATAATGGCCACACACTCCAGTACAGTAGGTGGCGGTGAAGATTCATGTTTGGCCGTTCTTTATGTTTAGTAGATTATTGAAGTACCACAAGAGTAAATAGCGATTTTCTGAAACAGGGAAGAAGAGTCTGTCATCGTATAGGCAAGGCTTGTAACCGTGGCGTTTCTCAGGTAAAGTTGCCAGCTATCTTGCTAACGTTCGCTTCTTTTTATTTTAGCTCTTGCCAATTAAATTGACTTGCTGCTGGGGCAATCAGGTTTATTTAACTATTTTGACTAGGGTTGGCTAGCTAGCTAATGTTAACGGAATCGAACTAAATTGTGAATCGCTGTAACTAGCTAGTTATGGCTAAATCTAACCATTCCTTAACGTTACTTATTTGGGGACGATACTTTATTCAGAAAAGTTGATGTTTAGTTTGTACAGTTAGCTGACTACTGTTAGCCAAACACTAACATATAACTAATTGTGTAGCCAACAGATCTGACCCGATTGTTTAAACTGTACCAGGGTCGGACAGGCTTCCTATGTAGATTACAGTTGAAATGTATAACTTCCGGTGTAGATTAAGACTGGAGCCAGTGTGAGAAGGTTTGGAAAGCGTAGCTAGCAACCTCAATCTGAATTGTTCCAAAATGGCGGCTGTCCTGTTAACTCACATGAGGACAACATAGCAGTCATTCAATATTCTTGGTATGACTATTTAGACTACAAGGCATTTCCCATCCCTGTTTTGAGGTATGTTTTCTGAACCATATCTCGCGCCGGCTCCAACCCTAGTGCAGTTGAGCAATCTAGTCGGATCTGCTGGCTAACTAATTGTACAAACTCGGCCGTTTTTATTCAGCTGCCCTGAATATGTCTGTGGGGTTTTCCTTTCAATTAAGGCATAGACAACCAGGCGAGGGGAGTTCTTTACTAATTAGCGATCTTAATGGAATAAGTTTGACATGTACCCTGAGAGACTAACAGTGAAATGCTTACGGTCCTTCCCAACAATGCAGAGAGAAAGAAATGAGAAATAACAGAAAAGTAATAATAAATACAAAATTAGTAACAATAAGTGATGTAGATGTGTATATGACTAGTTATAAAATGACAACCGGATAGATAAATAGTTAAAGGGAATACCTATAACCATTACTACCCTGTTCACATTACTTGGCAGTTTTTCAACAGTGTCAAGCTGTCTCTGAACCGCACCTTTTGTTCTGCAGCTTGACTCATTTTGTTACCGCCAGGTACAATCCAGGTCACATACTTGCAACCTGTCTAGCTTCCTCAGTGGGTTGGGGAATTGTGGTTGAAGAATCATTAATGTATGAAGGTTTTCTGTGGTCATTGACCTGCAGTAGAATCTGTCTAACATTTGTAAAACCGACAACTTCAACTGTGTCAGATAAGGGAGGAACAAAATGTTCCACATGCCAGACAAGTGGGCGACAACATTCCCTTGCAGTAATCTCCAGCCCAAAGCCCTGTGGCGTGTGATGTGTGACTGGAAATGAAACAGGCTGAAGGATGCTAATCCACGGAATACAACCTTGATCCAAGCATCAGATTCCCAATGCACAGCACACAGACACTAAGGCTTTCAGAGGCGATGTCAGGACAGGTGGGAGCAGAGAGGGTGATCGTGACAGAAATCACTTAGGTAGGTCTTATCTCTGCTTCATCTCACTGTCATTACCTCTCATTCCCCTCCCAATGCAAAAGCCTCAGTATAGATGAATACATGACAGGTTGTATATAACCCGACCAGGCATGCTGCTATTAGCACAGAGTCAAAAAGAAGATGGAATTCACACGGTACCTCAGAGCCTGGGATTTCTCACATTGTCGGCTCTCCTGACCTTAAACACACCTGCATAGTGTGTTAATCAGCTTCCACCAGTTACTCAACATTGCTTATTACTTTTGATGTGTTGGACCCAACACTTTAGACAATGGTTACATTTTCACCAATGCCAGGTATCAAGTCCTCTCAAAGAAGCTAATGAATGTCCTAATGCTCTACCCATTGACATTGTCAGAACAAGCCTCTTAAAATTGCTCAAAAACAAACTCCTCCATTTAGCTCTTTCTTGAAAGCCCTGCTTTATATTTCACAGGCACGGACATAAATGAATCACGCTGTATATTAAACACTTCAGTTTCCCACTTTTCTCTCAACTGGTCTCTGACCTCCCGAAATGCTTTCTCATCGTCGTGGGTGATCAGGCATAACACCATCGTGTCATCAGCAAACTTAATGATGGCGTTGGAGTCGTGTGCGGCTATGCAGTCGTGGTTGAACAGGGAGTACAGGAGGGCACTAACCACTCGCCCCTAAGGGGCCCCAGTGTTGAGGATCAGCATGGGGGATGTGTTGTTGCAGTTGCAGAAGGAGGTGTTCAGTCCCAGGATCCTTAGTTTCAGTTAGCTTCACAGTGTAACATTTTCATTTCTGCCGAAATCAAAATGAAAGAAAAAGTTATCTTGCACATTCAGTAGGCTGTGGTGTTAAATAGGCTTTTAGAATTGTTTTTATTTTATTACTTATCGTTAATGCCGTCTTTGGTGTGCTGATTAATGCACAAGTAAGCATTTTTTCCCACTACTATCAATATTTATTTTGATTAAGTCATACAAGTGTTACATTGCGTGAAGTTTAAAATACATTATCATTACTACATTACTATTAACACCAAAAAACATTTTATTTAATCAAATATTTTTTGTCGTCTTCTTCAAATTAACGGGAAGATGATGCGATGATGCTGCGATGATGCTATCTCAGCAAGAGGATGGAAATCTAATTTCATTGGTCCTCAACTTGTGGCTCAGTCATTTCATTCATGAGTTAGCAGGGAGTTTAGCCTTCCCTGGAGCATGTTTCGTTCTGAAGACTTTTACCTGGCTGAAAGGTGAGACACTTTCGTATGACTGGTTGACCAACATTGCCTCTTCATAGGATACCCCTCTAGCTGTGGATGTATTTCTGGCAATATTTCTTTAACCATCCCATTATGAACTACCGCTCTTCCTTGTTCTCAGTTAGATGCCAAAGTGAGTCATGTTTTAAACCCAGGAGGAAAGGCTAATGTCCAAGTAGTAGTGTGACATGATCATACTCAACCAGCCAAAGTTAACTAGCTAGTCAACCTTACTGTCAAACCACTGTCTCTCCCTCTGTATGTCACCACACTGGAGAATATTGACATGTTGCTTTGTCTTTCAACAGGGGCATACATTGTGTTGTACTCACTGCAGATTCTTGGTACCAACATGAGAGCTGGAGGTAGGTTTTGCTATAATAGGTACCTGTATAAATGGGTTTGTGGGGTGTGTTCCTAGACAAAGGCTTTGAAATGTCCCAAAATATTCTCTGCTATATGTCAATAGTCCCCCACAAAATCAGTACAGTTCTAGCAATAATAAACAATAAACCATTGTCTTTAATCTCACTTTAACCTCACCATTCTGTATACATCTGGCCCTTCTTTCTAGAATCGGCTTTCTATTTCGCAACAAAGCATCCTTCACTCATGCTGCTAAACTTACCCTTGTAAAACGATGTCATTTAAAAAATAGCTTCCAATACTCTACTCAGCAAACTGGATGTAGTTTATCAGTGCCATCCGTTTTGTTACCAAAGCCCCATATACTACCCACCACTGCGCCCTGTATGCTCTAGTCGGCTGGCCCTCGATACATATTCGTCGCCAGACCCACTGGCTCCAGGTCATCTATAAGTCTATGCTAGATAAAGCTACGCCTTATCTCAGCTCACTGGTCACAATAACAACACTTATCCGTAGCACGCGCTCCAGCAGGTATATCTCACTGGTCATCCCCAAAGCCAACACCTATTTTGGCTGCCTTTCCTTCCAGGTCTCTGCTGCCAGTGATCGGAACAAATTGCAAAAATCGCTGAAGCTGGAGACTTTTTTTATTTCCCGCACTAACTTTTAATATCAGCTACAGTGGGGCAAAAAAGTATTTAGTCAGCCACCAATTGTGCAAGTTCCCCCACTTAAAAAGATGAGAGGCCTGTAATTTCCATCATAGGTACACTTCAACTATGACAGACAAAATGAGAAGGAAAAAAAATCCAGAAAATCACATTGTAGGATTTTTAATGAATTTATTTGCAAATTATGGTGGAAAATAAGTATTTGGTCACCTACAAACAAGCAAGACTTCAGGCTCTCACAGACCTGTAACTTCTTCTTTAAGAGGCTCCTCTGTCCTCCACTCGTTACCTGTATTAATGGCACCTGTTTGAACTTGTTATCAGTATAAAAGACACCTGTCCACAACCTCAAACAGTCACACTCCAAACTCCACTATGGCCAAGACCAAAGAGCTGTCAAAGGACACCAGAAACAAAATTGAAGACCTGCACCAGGCTGGGAAGACTGAATCTGCAATAGGTAAGCAGCTTGTTTTGAAGAAATCAACCGTGGGAGCAATTATTAGGAAATGGAAGACATACAAGACCACTGACAATCTCCCTCGATCTGGGGCTCCACGCAAGATCTCACCCCATGGGGTCAAAATGATCACAAGAACCGTGAGCAAAAATCCCAGAACCACATGGGGGGACCTAGTGAATGACCTGCAGAGAGCTGGGACCAAAGTAACAAAGCCTACCATCAGTAACACACTACGCCACCAGGGACTCAAATCCTGCAGTGCCAGACGTGTCTCCCTGCTTAAGCCAGTACATGTCCAGGCCCGTCTGAAGTTTGCTAGCTTCTTGAAACTCCCCATCCCGGATCCGGGTTTGTGACTAAAGCCTCAGGCTCATTAGCATAACGCAACGTTAACGATTTCTGAAAATCGCAAATAAAATGAAAAGAATGCGTCTGCTCTCAAGCTTAGCCTTTTCTTAACAACACTGTCATCTCAGATTTTCAAAATATGCTTTTGAACCATAGAAATTGACTAATTTGTGTAAGTGTATGCAAAGCTAGCATAGCATTTTGAGTAGCATTTAGCACGCAACATTTTCACAAAAACCAGATAACCAAATAAATAAAATAATTTACCTTTGAAGAGCTTCTGATGTTTTCAGTGAGGAGACTCAGTTACATACCAAATGCGCAGTTTTCCCTGAAAGCGTCTGTGTGTAGGAGAAATCGTTCCGTTTTCTACATTGCGTCTGGCTACCGAAACGAACCGAAAATTCAGTCACCTACAACGTAAAACTTTTTCCGGATTAACTACATAATATCGACCGAAACATGGCAAACGTTGTTTGGAATCAATCCTCAAGGTGTTTTTTCACATATCTCTTCATTGATATGCAGTTCGTGGAAGCTTGCGTTCCTCTCTGTATCGCATGGAAAAATACTGGCAGGTGACTTTTGCGCACCAATTTCGGCGCAGGACACCGGGCGGACACCTGGTAAATGTGGTCTCTTATGGTCAATCTTCCAATGATCTGCCTACAAATACGTCACAATGCTGCAGACACCTTGGGGAAACGACAGAAAGGGCAGGCTCATTCCTCTCGCATTCACAGCCATATAAGGAGACAATGAAAAACAGAGCCTCAAAAATCCTTGTCATTTCCTGGATGCCATCTCATCTTGGTTTTGCCTGAAGCTCACGTTCTAGGGCACGCACAGAGAATATCTTGGTATTTCTGGACACGTCAGAGTGTTTTCTTTCGAATGGTATCAATTATATGCATAGTCGAGCATCTTTTTGTGACAAAATATCTTGTTTAAAACGGGAACGTTTTTCATCCAAAAATGAAATAGCGCCCCCATAGATGTAAGAGGCTAGAGAGTATTTGGATGATCCAGAAGAAGATTGGGAGAATGTCAGATGAAACCAAAATATAACTTTTTTGGTAAAAACTCAACTCGTCGTGTTTGGAGGACAAAGAATGCTGAGTTGCATCCAAAGAACACCATACCTACTGTGAAGCATGGGGGTGGAAACATCATGCTTTGGGGCTGTTTTTCTGCAAAGGGACCAGGACAACTGATCCGTGTAAAGGAAAGAATGAATGGGGCCATGTATTGTGAGATCTTGAGTGAAAACCTCCTTCCATCAGCAAGGGCATTGAAGATGAAACGTGGCTGGGTCTTTCAGCATGACAATGATCCCAAACACACGCCCGGGCAACAAAGGAGTGGCTTTGTAAGAAGAATTTAAAGGTCCTGGAGTGGCCTAGCCAGTCTCCAGATCTCAACCCCATAGAAAATCTTTGAAGGGAGTTGAAAGTCCGTGTTGCTCAGCAACAGCCCCAAAACATCACTGCTCTAGAGGAGATCTGCATGGAGGAATGGGCCAAAATACCAGCAACAGTGTGTGAAAACCTTGTGAAGACTTACAGAAAACATTTGACCTCTGTCATTGCCAACAAAGGGTATATAAAACTAAGTATTGAGAAACTTTTGTTATTGACCAAATACTTATTTTCCACCATAATTTGCAAATTAATTCATTAAAAATCGATCGCTGCAGCTGTGCATAGTCCATCTATAAATAGCCCAATCTACCTACCTCATCCCCATATTATTTTTATTTACTTTTCTGCTATTTTGCACACCAGTATTTCTACTTGCACATGATCATCTGCTTATTTATCACTCCAGTGTTAATTTTCTAAATTGTAATTACTTTGCTACTATGGCCTATTTATTGCCTACCTCACGCCATTTGCACACACTGTATATAGACTTTATTTTTTTTGTATTGTGTTATTGACTGTACGCTTGTTTATTCCATGTGTAACTCTGTTGTTTGTGTCCCACTGCTTTGTTTTATCTTGGCCAGGTCGCAGTTGTAAATGGGAACTTGTTCTCAACTAGCTTAACTGGTTAAATAAAGGTGAAATAATAAATGAACTAAAATGTCAACCCAAATCCATCCGGCAGGGCAATAATAGTCTAGCGACACTGAGCATCAAAGGGAAGCGCAGTGGGAAACATATGTTTGCTGGAGCGATAGAGGGAGAATTAGTGTTGACTTCAGGCTTGCTGTTGCACTGTCTGTCAGTCTGATACACCTGATGGTTTGTTTGTCAAAGCTTCGCAACACTGTTGCTATTAATCCATTTGATCAATGACAGGAGCGGGCCCCAAAGATTCCAAACACGACCTAGAGCGTTAACACTGGCGATCAACTTCAACACTTTACAAACTAATCACGCTGAAAATAAACAGGACTTCTGCCAGGAGTTAAACACACTGTCAAAACTGCCACGCCGACCGAGAGCCTCCATACAGAGCCGGAAGAGCCATCATTATTATCTCCCTCCTGACTGCTGCTGTGCTCTTAAAGGGGCAGCCCACGGTGAAGGCTCTGTGCAGGATTTCTCTACGAATGTTCACAACCTTTATGGACATCTCCAGTTTAGGTCTTAAGAATGCTTTGGACCAAATATAATGCTTTTTGGTTTCAGATTAATTTAACACCAGATTATTGTAATTTCCCATTCTGACACTGACTGTAAGTCCTTGCTAAGAGTCTCTGTGAGCTCATTGCACACATCACCATCTACAGCCAATCAGCATGCATAGTAATTCTATGTCCACGGCCTAAGGAAACTGTCCTGAGGGGAACTACTGTACGTATCTGATGTTAGAGAAGCTTCCATTGAAGAACACTCTGGGTTCTGTTGGATAAGTAACTCTCCAACCGTGTGATGGCAAGGGACGTAAAGCCATTCCAAGGGAGTTTTTTTTTCAATAAGAAATGGTGATCAATAACACAAGGCTTCACTGAAACCTAACAATGCCACTCCAACTATCATCTCAATTTATTTTAGCCAGTCATGAGTCAGTGCAGTACAAGTTGAGTGCCTTTCCCTATATGCATGCTGAAAGTCATTAGTTAACTTGTTCTTTTATAAAATAGCATTGCATTTGTTCAAATGCAGTTCTCCATCAGTTTACTGAAAACAGGCAGCACACTGACTGGGTGGATGTTAGAGGCAGCAAAGGGTGCTTTACTATTCGTTGGTAGTGGAATTCCTTTAGCTTTCTTCCACACCTGTGGACACAATCCTGGTTAAAGACATGGTAACTTGGGGTGGCATTACAGTCTTACCATTCTCAGTAGTTTCCCATCTAGGTTGTCTATACTTGGTGGCTTATCATTGATGGATGCTAACTGTTTTTCCACCTATTCCACACTAACTTGACCAAATTCAAAACAGCATTCCTGCTCTTTCATTATTAGATCTTCAATGCACATATGGTGGTTCAATGTTTTAACAGACTGTTTGTATTCTTTACTGGTGAAATAGTGATTTAAATTATTTTGCTTATATCAAAAGGTTTTTTGCTAAAATGGCCCATCAACTTCAATGAACGATGTAGATTTAATTGGGGTTTCTGTCCATAATATAACTTAAGGTGATCCAAAGTATTTCCCCATAGTTTTTAAATGTAATTTATCTTGTTTTAGTAATATTCTTATTCTTTTTTTCTTAAAAAATAAATAAATAAATAATTGAGTCACAATGTCTCAGTTGACAGTATGTCAACCAATCAGCTGAGCAGCCTGAATTGTTTGTCACTTTTTTTTTCTTCATTTCTTTGAACCATACCATTTTTCAGTTCATCGACCCAGGGGGCTCTAACAGTTCTCAGTTTCTTAACAGGTACATGCTTGTCAACAATTGGCAAGAATAATTTTACAAATACTTCCAAGTGCTTCATCTGGTTTCTCCTCATACACATCAGGCCAACAAATGTTTTTAATCTTAAACAAGAGTCCTGAGAACATTTTGTAAGATCTGTTATAAATAGCTTTAGACCCTGCCTTTTGGTACTTCTGGCTTTTCTTGTTATTGCCACAATGTTATGGTCACTAGGCAATGGGAACTGATATTGCTTTGGAGCAAAGCTCTGCAGCAGTGGTGAAGATCTGATCAATACCAGTGGATGTCACAGATCCAACACTATTGGTTTACACTCTAGTTGGTTGAGTGATAACCTGGGTCATGTTACAGGCTTTAGTCACAGTAAGAAACTTCCTCTCGAGAAGACAACTAGATAACCAGTCAATGTTCAGGTCACCAAGCAAATGAATTTCTCTGTTAGCATCAGAGACCTTATCTGACACACACATTAGACATGGTGTTGAAATAGTGTTCCATTTCCTCTCTCCTCTCTCCCGCTGTCTATTCATCTCTCTTCATTCACTCTCTTTGATCTATGTATCTTATTTCCTTCAGGCATCTTGAAGTTTGCTGCATTGGTTTCGGTCTTTTTCCTGGCAGTTTTCCTTGCCTTCCAGCTGCTGGAAATTAACATGGACTTCAATCTGGGGAATGTGTTTGGTGAGTTTGGTTACAGGTGTTTTCTAGTGTTGTAACTGTGTATATCAATCTATTGCCTGTTCTTGCATGGAATTTCAAAGAGGAATCACTTAGTTTCAAAGGCTATTATTTTGAATACATTTCTCAATAGATGGTATTAATAATCTTCACCAAGGATTCTAAATTTAGGCCTTCAGAAAAACCTTTGTCGTGTCTGCATGCGACACCCCTTAGTCTCTGGCTGAAGCTAAATTCACACACAACAGAGACGGAAGGTGTGTAGCGCAATGTTGTTTTTCGTCACAAAAGGGGTGGCTCCTTGTGATATTTTCTGGCATTCGGACGTACTTTTGTGCTACCTGGAAATTGAGACGCTCAGTATCATTCCTTCCGCAGCCGTAGGGCCAGTGTTGTCGCTCGGTTCCTTGTTCTGATCTACAGGTTTATTCATCAAAGTAGCCTATACTGTTCAAACGCTAAACCAAACAACAAGAATCCACCCCCTGAAAATATTTAGTTTATTAGTAATAAGCAGTGATTCCAGGCTATTGTGAAGTGGTAGAACCTGCTTTAGCCAACTAGCTAGCCATGTGCTTTGATCTGATATCTGACTGAGCACACAAGCAGGATATCAAACTGGGATAATGTTTTAGGTTGCACCGGCAAGTAGGAGAGTATTTGCTCGGGCATGTAAAAAAAAGAGAAAAAAGAAGCAAAATCTGATTTCACATAGAGATGTGATGCTAAAAGGCCTTGCTATGTTTTTAGCCAGGCTAAAGCCAGATTTAGTGCAAAGCTCAATGTTTTAACTTTCTTAAATAAGGAACTCATGAGCTCATGGGCTAATGTCACAAAGACATCTGGAACTCGAGTCAAACTTGTCTGTTTCTGTCCCTCCACAACAGGGTATATGCCTGTAGAGGAAGGCCGTAAGTATACTTCAATAACTTCTCCTGTTGCATCACTTTAACCTGATTCCCTCAATCAATCAAGTTACATTTATTTTTTTCTTTCTGTGGTATATGAAAATCAGGGCTGATCTTCTCTTAACAAACCATGGAAACACCTTGCCTTGTATGCTTAAGTGTTAGGAGCCAAGTAGTTCATCTGTGTGTATTGTGTACTTACCACCTGGCCTTTATTGTGAATGTTTTGGTTCTTTAGCTGTTCTATGTAAATAGTCTGGTTTGTTCTGTAGGTGTGTGAGGTATATTGTGCGTGAGAGGGATTCAAGCTGCGTGTGTAATAATAGACTGTGTTTGCAGGGCCTAGAAATGTACATGTTCACTGATATTGTGTGTGTTTGATTGGGGGGGTGCTAAAGTGTGTTGGTATTGAATACTCTGTTTGGAATTCCATTCACAGCTACCAGACAGGAACGCTACAAGTGTGGCATCTCCAAGCCATGTCCTGAGGGACACTTCTCCTTTAAGATGGCCAGCGGAGCAGCCAGTGTTGTCGGTCCCAAAATCTGCCTGGAGGACAACATGTAAGAGACATGATGGACCAATAATAACAGTTCAACCAAAGACCCACATCCCTCAACTTATATTAACAGTACAACCAAAGACCCACATCCCTCTCAACCTATAATAACAGTTCAACCAAAGACCCACATCCCTCTCAACCTATAATAACAGTACAACCAAAGACCCACATCCCTAAACTTATATTAAAAGTACAACCAGAGACACACATCCCTCTCAACCTATAATAACAGTTCAACCAAAGACCCACATCCCTCTCAGCCGATACGCAGGGGCCTAATTAGAAACAAGTATTTTAAATAAGACACGTTTTATCCCCCCACCCCCCACACACACACACACAAAATAACCTTGCACTTGACTTTTCCTACTTGCACTGACTTTGCTGATAACTACTTTCTATTTTGAAAGAATTTACAGCACTTACAATGACTTATGTTACTGTTATGTAGTTGTCTCACTCTGCTAAATGACTAAAAGGTCAACATCTATTGCCGGGTAGAAATCTAGAGTGCAAGGCTGACACAATAGGATATTCTACAACACAATTAGCCATGTCTGTTCTACAGGATGCATTTCTGTTCTTATTTTATAGATTCCTAGACAGACTTGTGTAGACCGGTATGAACTGAGGTGGAGATTCAATTTAAACATGCCTGAAGCAACCTGTTGACTGTTAATTAAATAGAGGGTTAACTGTTGACACTTGTGGCATTCTGCATCCGTGTTATTGAAATCCAATTCCTCAGGCATTGCTTCAAGGGAATCAAGTCTGGTTCAGAATAAGTCTTTTATTTTTGTGTCGACGCTATACGACCAGGGTGTGACAAGTCTCAATGCAGTGGTACACGACCGGGAACAAAGACAAGGATGGGACAAACCTAACCACAAAGTACCCAATAAAATGCATGCAGGCTCAGTCACATAATGCTTAATGTCCTTTCAGATTGATGAGTGGAGTCAAGAACAACGTGGGCAGAGGAATTAACATCGCCCTGGTTAACGGTAAACTAGCCTTGTCACTGCTACATGCCATAGACAAACAGTACTTCTCCTTGTAGTCAAATCAGTTGTTTTACATGATTACATCTGTGAGTAATATGACAATTGAAAATGACATCTGGTGTGTGAAACATTTACTTTGTTCAGGGATCGGCAGCTCGAGTCCTTCAAGGATGTGTTTGAGTGCCTAGATGGCTGTTAGTGCTGGGCTGGAACAAAAGCCTGCATACAACATGGCCCTGGACTGTAGTTGCCCATCCCTGCCTTGGTTAACTACTTCAAAACTAGCTCGTTCATATACACTGAGTGTACAAAACATTAAGAACACCTTCCTAATATTGAGTTGCACCCCCTTTTGCCCTCAGAACAGCCTCAATTTGTCGGGGCATGTACTAATGTACTACTCTGAATGCACTATTCATGATAGGAGTTAGCCTGTGATCGTACATTAGCTTGTCGTGAACAAGTTGTTTGTTCTCCACAGGAAAGACAGGGGACCTCATCAAGACAGACTACTTTGACATGTGGGCGGGAGGTGAGGCCTTAATTTCAGTTAGATTTCCTGTGTTTCCGTGTCATGGAGTGCCTCTTGACTAGGCAGGCGGACCAGGCAAACCAGTCTTGTATTTGTTGTGTGTGCAGATGTCAACACGCTCATCACATTCCTGAAGACTATTGAAGAAGGAACAGTAGTGATGATGGCCACGTTTGACGATTCGGCCTCCAAGTAGGTGTTCCGATCTGAAGAAAAGATGCACATTCAGCATTTAGCTTCTCCGTGAACTCTTAGATTATAATTTTAAGCTTTGGCAAATACTTCAGTGAAGTGTCTTGATCAATCTGTTTCGTTCCTCCAGGGACTGAATTGAACCCTTGTAGAATTGACAAATGACTATCACATAAATAAACCAGTTAACTGACTGCGGGGAAATGTAAATGAATTTCGCCCTAACTGCTGATATTAAAGGAGTCACCAATTACTGATGTATAACAATGGTGACTAAGAGCAAAGGTTCAAGTAAAGGAAAGAGTGGTAGGTAGAGATATTTAAGTGTCTAGTCTACAGACTCTTAATGACATTCTAGCTGTGTATTCACTAGCAAATGGACCGAAACGGTGAGGGACTACCTGAACTTGTCCAATAAGAAACTTTATTTTTGTTGTGAAACATTTCGCTATGGTGTGCACAAATGAATACGACCCTGCTTTGCGGTCTACAGGCTGAATGACGAGTCCAGGAAGATGATTGGTGAACTTGGCAGTTCCAGTATCAGCACATTAGGTTTCAGGGACAACTGGATCTTTGTGGGAGGCAAAGGGATCAAGACCAAGAGTCCCTTTGAGCAGGTAACTTCAACCCCCCCCTTTAAAAAAAAAAAAATCTTTATCCTCCTAAACCTGGTTTGTTCACATTTTTTCTTTCTGTTCTGGTCACATGGGACTTTTTCACCTCTCCCAGTTGAAATATCATGGCTTCAGTGGAGCACAGCTGATGGAACTTTGTCTATAGAAATACCATTTATCATGATACAGACTAATTTTCTAGCCTTGTCATAAAGAGTTGCGCGACATCCAGATGCATTTCATACATGCCATCGTCTACAACCCTCAGACTCAACTCAGGACCGCCAATCCCACTGCATTTTTTTCATTGTTCCCCTCTAATCAGGGACTGATTTGGACTCGACACTGTGTGTGTGTGTGCAATTGAATTATCAGGTAGAACAGAACCAGCAGACTCCGGACCTTGTAGGTTGAGAGTTGAACACCTCTGGTCTACAACGTCTCAGATGTCATTGTTGGAGGATTGATTACCTAGAGAGGCAAGGTGAAATATCCCAAATGGAGCTAGATGAAGCCAGAACAATAATCTACTTGTTGAGCATAGCCATCAGTCTGGTGTTCATGATCATCACTCGCTGTTCAGTTTGTTAAGGTCCCAACATCAGCGTATAACTGTCCTGCAACAGGGCACTTTGACATGAGAATACACTCGAACGTGACATTTGTTTATAAACAAAAAAAATGCTCTATAAGATATGTAAACACAGCCGCTCCATGATTTAGTTTTCGTTCTTTACAGTCCTGAACTATTGATTTCATTATCTGAGTTTCACCAGACAAGACAATTTTGAGAATACTGTCTTTTTACATTTCCATCTGACCCTTTAACATGTTGTCCCAGAGTGAACAGGCACTCCTTCAATATTGACTTTCCATCCTCCCTTATGTGTTCTTGGGACATTGTTTGTGATCGCTGTGCCGGTACACACACAGCCTTATCAGACAAGAGGGGCCATGCAATGTGCTTCCCAAATGGTGTCCTATTCCCTTTGTAGTGCACAAAACACTTGCACTATATAGGGAATAGGCTGCCATTTGTGATGCTACCATTGGGTCTAATCCAAAACCTCTGTCTCTGCCTCTACAGCACATAAAGAACCATGCCGACACCAACAAGTACGAGGGCTGGCCCGAGGTGCTGGAGATGGAAGGCTGCATACCCCAAAGACAGGAGTGATCTTTTCACTTGAACCCTCGACCGTTCCCTTCATAGCCGCCCCTTCACGCCTTTGGTTGCGTCTCCCATTCTTCTCTTAAAATAGTGTACTTGCACACTTTCCTATGATGGCTCTAACAATGGTTGAACCTCCCTCCACCTAATGCTAACACCAACGCAGCCTTTGTATTTTAGAGACTGTCCCTCTGCATTGCAGCTGTCAATGTTTGCAGCAATCGGTGTTTGACGTCAGGAAGCATCCTGTTTTGTTTGTGTCAAGGTATTGTCTATATATAGAAAGAGGAATGGTATGGCAGAAATTCCTGTTATTGGTTATTCAGCAGAATGTACCAAGATCACTGTGAAATTTGTAAATAGAACTACAAAAAAAAAAGTATCAAACTTTTGAACATCGATATTGTAATATAACATATTGGAAAGCTATATGGCTTAAGATCCTTGTTACTTAAGAGTGAATTTATGTTATAGCTTTTTATCTTTAGTGATTGGTCTTTTAAATTGTTAGTTTTTGTGTGGTTTGGGGGTGGAATGAATGAGGAAGCGTGTAGCTAAAGCTTGTTAGTGGGGATATTGACTTGTGTGCATCTTCCTTGGATAGAATGAGAATCGTTGGTTTTGGATGGGGGTCATGTACCTAAGTGTTTCAGTAACAATCCATAGATATTTTAGGGAAATATTTAGCTGGTTTTGATAAACAAATCACTTGGGAATTTATTGGCACCTTGACAGCCTTGGAAAAACCATTCAAGAAATAGATTGATACGTTACAAAGATGACTAGGTTTTGATTTTGTGGCTAGATCTTCCTTTCCCCAGTATCTCTGGTTTACCTTAACTAACTCTGCAAGACTAACACATCTCTTACACTAAAGCTTTGATTACCTCATTGCGACTGACTTTTTTGTTCTTATCATATAATGCAAGAACTGCCTAGGCTGAAGCTCTCAGCTTTTAGCTGAGTTACTGCTGGCTTTTGCAACATTGCATCATGTCCCCCCTGGATCTTCTTCAGTGAGCGGTCTCAGTACCACTACCACTGTTCATTAGCTGTGGTCATATTAGCTACACTTGGAATGGAGTAAGCTACATATATATAATTTGACGTTTTATTTAAAGAAGCAAGTCAATTAAGACCAAATTCTTATTTACAATGAAGGCCTACACCGGCCAAACCCAGATGACGCTGGGCCAATCGTGTGCTGCCCCATGGGACTACCAATCAGGACCAGTTGTGATACCGTCTGGAATGGAACCAGGGTGTCTAGTGACTCAAGCACTGAGATTGATTCAGTGGATAAATTCCTGTTCTGTGTGTGAAGTTGAATCCATTGGGAGATTATTGCATATGCAGTTATGTCATGTGCTTTAACTACAGTAACACCTGGTGTTGAAAGTAGCACACATTTCAGAGTGTAATGTAAAACTCTTGTTGCCTAAAACATCTCACCTCGGTCCCCTAGTTGGTTCAAAGGATAACTCTGTTTTTGGTCAAATGGCAGGTATACAATCCTGTTTCTGTTTGCTTTTAGGGCAGCACATGTAACCTAACACAATGTGATTGGAGGCTATTCTGAAACCTGTTCCCCCATCCACTTGTCTATGGAGTCATTGTAATGAAGGATTTCTCCTTTTGTCTTGACATTGGCAAGATATTTTAGCACAATGAATGACATCCTCCACATTGCCTTTTAAAAAAGATCTGTGTTCTGTTTTTTTATTTCATTTGAGGACCTTGAGTGAAGTGAAAAGCCCAAATCGATACCCCATCGATGCCATTCCAAAAACAAGTGTGCCCTTCCTGCTCTTAATAGAGTTCATCCCACCAATGTGCCTTGTCTGACTTACAAATCCATAGACAGTCTATGTAATATTTCCTATTTCTGCACCTCTACTAAACTACTGATTTGTTAGTCATACATGTTGTTGCAAGAGAGTTAAATGAGGAACAATTCTGATAATTGTGACTCATTTTGTTGCAATGTCTTACATCTGTGTCGTGAAACATTTCAAACAACTTACCATTCATGAGTATGATTTAATAAAGCTCCACCTGTCTTCATTGTACGTGTGACATTTATTTAGACAGAAGTCCTGAATTTGGAAAGTATTTCTCTCACAATGCCTTTCACATCTTAAATCATGTTGGCAGATGAAGTTGACTTGATTTTCGGGAGGTGTGAGGGGGTGCCGAGGCATATTTCTGTCTGTAGTAAAGCCCTTGTAGGGAGGAGAAACACATTTTGATTGGCTGTGCCTGGGCCCACCCGAACCCTGCCCAGTCAAGTGATATCCATAGATTAGGGCCTAATGAATTTATTTCAATTGACTGAATTCCTTAGGAACTTTAAATCTGTCAAGTCTTTGAAATTGATACGTGTTGCGTTTTTATATTTTTGTTCAGTATAGTCGTCTGCATCAATCTGGCTTGTCTTCAGGAGGTTGCACCATACTCAATGTTGCAGATGGAAATGGCATGAATAGATATAGCTCTTTGTTTTGTTACTGTGACACTGTCCGTTCTACATAGCCTAATGTTTCTAAACTAAGAACATTCCACAAGGTTGTGCTGGGATTTTATTATATAATAACCAAATGCCTTATTCTCTTTGCAAAAGGTCAGCAATAATTTACCACCTGGTTTTAATAAGAGTTATAAACTGGGTGGTTTGAGCCCTGAATGCTGATTGGATGACAGCTGTGGTATATCAGACCAGGCTCCGGCTTATTGCTTAAATATATGACTGACTGTGGCTATTGTTGGTATGTATTTTGAATTCATACTTGTACATAATGCACATCACAACTACACACCTGTGTGGTAACAGCGCTCGAATCAGATCACTTGCAGGTCATGCACGTGATGTTACTGACCTTTGCGCCCAACCTCCGTAAAAAAGTTTGTTTTTCAAGTGTCGTGTTGTTAAGCAAAAACATTGTAACTAGTAAATAATTAAAACAATACATTTGACAGTGAAAACAATGTACAAAGCAGAAGAATCACTGGTCAAATGCAAAATAAATTTCAACTGTAGGCAAATGCCATTTTCTTGACAATTTGCAGAGTGCTTTGTCTGGAGCCAGATAGCTGCCAAAAGGTTGAGCATCGTAAGAAAAGCCATACGTATTTTAGGATCGTAAGAAAAGCCATACGTATATTAGGATCGTAAGAAAAGCCATACGTATATTAGGATCGTAAGAAAAGCCATACGTATATTAGGATCGTAAGAAAAGCCATACGTATATTAGGATCGTAAGAAAAGCCATCGTAAGAAAGAAAAGCCATACGTATATTAGGATCGTAAGAAAAGCCATACGTATATTAGGATCGTAAGAAAAGCCATACGTATATTAGGATCGTAAGAAAAGCCATACGTATATTAGGATCGTAAGAAAAGCCATACGTATATTAGGATCGTAAGAAAAGCCATACGTATATTAGGATCGTAAGAAAAGCCATACGTATATTAGGATCGTAATCGAAAAAAGCCATACGTATATTAGGATCGTAAGAAAAGCCATACGTATTTTAGGATCGTAAGAAAAGCCATACGTATTAGGATCGTATATTAAGGATCGTAAGGATCGTAAGAAAAGCCATACGTATATTAGGATCGTAAGAAAAGCCATACGCCATACGTATATTAGGATCGTAAGAAAAGCCATACGTATATTAGGATCGTAAGAAAAGCCATACGTATATTAGGATCGTATTAGATCGTAAGAAAAGCCATACGTATATTAGGATCGTATTTATATTAGGATCGTAAGAAAAGACATACGTATATTAGGATCGTAAGAAAAGCCATACGTATATTAGGATCGTAAGAAAAGCCATACGTATATTAGGATCGTAAGAAAAGCCATACGTATATTAGGATCGTAAGAAAAGCCATACGTATATTAGGATCGTAAGAAAAGCCATACGTATATTAGGATCGTATTTTAGAAAGAAAAGCCATACGTATATTAGGATCGTAAGAAAAAAAGCCATACGTATATTAGGATCGTAAGAAAAGCCATATGGATCGTATAAAAGCCATAGGATCGTAAGAAAAGCCATGCGTATATTAGGATCGTAAGAAAAGCCATGCGTATATTAGGATCGTAAGAAAAGCCATGCGTATATTAGGATCGTAAGAAAAGCCATGCATGAAACGTAAACGTAAAATTTCATCTGTGAACAAACAAACAGCATGTTACGACTACGGACTAACATTTTAGGCATGAACAAATCTTGTGTTGCAATTCTGATGTACAGTAATACCTTTCAGAGTTTTGGCCTGTTTCATCTCGCCAACAAAAAAAGTAGACCAAATGGCCTGTGAGGAGTGATATGTGAACAAGCATAACGCAGTACAAAAAAAACTGGGAAACCAGAAAGAGAGAACTTGAAAATGTGCAAGTTAAGTCTCCATTCTCTATTACTCCTCAGTTGAGTTGACTTCACATGTAGGAAGCTAATGTAATGGATGTGTTTGCCAGGGCAAGTCTAGATGGTGCTATCTGTATTATGTCTACAACGGTGAAGTTTCAGTCTGCCAGGTATCTATAGCATGGGCACTCAAAATATTATTTTATAGAATATTTTCAAATGGATTTCAGCAATCCTAATCTTGTCACATCATATTCTGTAGGAGTGGTTCATAGGAATTTAAAATAATTTGACATGATTTATATATGAATGATATACATATGGATTTTGAAATTAGCAAGAGAGAGGTTAAACCTGGCTAAATCTGGCATCCGCTTATTCCCACACTTTACAATAACTCTGTTCCAGTGGTCTTAGGTAGTGTCTGTATAGGCTATCCCCTCCATTGTGACACTGCTACCCAATTCAAGAGGTTGTGATTTCCATGCTGCACCACAGCACCATGCGCCTTCGGGAAAGCACTGCTCAGACTCCGAAGATGCCCTTCTGGAGCCATGCAGCCATAGTCATTCTACCCTAATATAGGCCTATTAGCCAAATAAAAGGCAGAGCATGCATGATGCGTGCAACTCATCATTCCAACATATTTGAACATTGAAGTCATCCTTCATTCAGTTCAGTCAGTATGTCATCCATTCAGTCATTTGTCTGAGTTGCAATAGGAACTGAATCAAAGAGAATAGAACAGTCTTACCCATTTGGTCTTTGAAATCCATGTGTGTATCAAAATGAGAAATTCTCAAGTTATTTAGCCTATCGCTTTAATAATTGAATCTTAATTTAGGCCTACCCAAATACAAAATAAGCCTTCAACTTGTAAGCATACAGCCTCTAAATAAATGTTAAACAAAATAGTTGAAGCACATGCAATGGCAGATAAGGGAAACAGATCTGGCAATAAGAATAGGCTATAGATAGCCAAGGGGTCCCAAATGCTCAAGACTATTTAGCTCAGGACCTGTTATAGTCAATACTTAATATTTTGCTCTGTCTCATTTATTGTTATGGATATAGCCTCTGCGTGATAGGGTTGTGCGATGCAGATGGCTATAACAAGCCTACATACAGGGTGGAATTAAGCAAATACAACAGTCAAAATGCCTAATGTAAGGCCTACAGTCCGTGCTCCCAAATACTGGCAAAAGTGTGATTCATTCGGTTACATCAGTGGTTCCCAAACCTTTTATAGTCCCGTACCACTTCAAACATCCAACCTCCAGCTGCGTACCCCCTCTAGCTCCAGGGTCAGCGCATTCTCAGATATTGTGTTTGCCAGACTGAGAAGAACTCCAACTTCTTAATCATAGCCTCAATTTTGTCCCACACATTGAATATAGTTGCAGAGAGTCCCTGTAATCCTAGAATCAGATCATTCAGGTAAGAAAAAACATCACCCAGAAAGGCCAGTCGTGTGAGAAACTCGTCATCATGCAAGTGGTCAGACAAGTGAAAATTATGGTCAGTAAGGAAAACGTTAAGATTGTCTCTCAATTTAAAAAAAAAAAGTGTCAATACCTTTCCCCTTGATAACCAGCGCACTTCTGTATGTTGTAAAAGTGTTACATGGTCGCTGCCCATATCATTACATAGTGCAGAAAATATATGAGAGTTCAGGGGCCTTGCTTTAACCAAGTAAACCATTTTCACTGTAGTGTCCAAAACGTCTTTCAAGCTGTCAGGCATTCGCTTGGCAGCAAGAGCCTCGAGGTGAATGCTGCAGTGTACCCAAGTGGCGTCGGGAGCAACTACTAGCACGCGTGTTACCACTCCACTATGTCTCCCTGTCATGGCTCCATCAATACAGATACCAACACATCTTGACCAGTCCATTTGATGTCACAAAGCTGTCCTGTACAAAGCTGTCCAATATCCTCCCCTGTTGTCCTGGTTTCCAGTGTTTTGCAGAAGAGGATGTCTTTCTTAATTGACCCCCCATAAACATAACGGACATATACCAGGAGCTGTGCCAGGCCCTCCATGTCTGTTGATTCATCCAGCTGTAACATACATATACCAGGAGCTGTGCCAGGCCCTCCACGTCTGTTGACTCATCCAGATGTAACATATAGAATTCACTGGCTTGTATGCGAAGCAGTAATTGTTTCAAACATCTCCTGCCATGTCACTGATGTGTGGTGAAACAGTGTATTTTGAGGAAGACGTTGTCTGTATAGTTTTCCCCCCAGCATTGTCCCAGCCATATTTATTTGTATTTTTTATTTCACCTTTATTTAACCAGGTAGGCAAGTTGAGAACAAGTTCTCATTTACAATTGCGACCTGGCCAAGATAAAGCAAAGCAGTTCGACACATACAACGACACGAGTTACACATGGAGCAAAACAAACATACAGTCAATAATACAGTATAAACAAGTCTATATACGATGTGAGCAAATGAGGTGAGATAAGGGAGGTAAAGGCAAAAAAAGGCCATGGTGGCAAAGTAAATACAATATCTGCGGCAGCAGGCAGAATGAATTCCTCCACAATAGTATGGGGCTTGCCTATCCGAGCCACTCGGTAGCTCAACCTATAAGACGCTTTAAGCACCTTCTTATTAATGGTATATGTTGCTTTAATACATGTCTTACTCCTCAAAAGTAATTTTAATTCTCGCTCAAAAAAAAAACACTTTATTTTTCAAATTGGCATGTTTTGTTTCTAAATGTCTGCGCCAGAATGAAGGTTTCATCGAGTTGTGAGATGGCTCTTCGGCTGCATCAGATTCACAACTGTCAGTGTTCATGCTAGCTGGGCTAACAACAAATGTAGAATTACTGATGCTAGCATTGGATGGGCTCGTGGAAGCAGAACAACTTGTGTCGTCAACCAGTGCAGGTGTAGTACTGCTGGTAGTAGCAGTACTACCAGTAGAGCTGGTATGTGACTATGGACGCTGGCCTTACTTCATCAATCAATTCATCAATTTTCTAGCAAATTGAATGAGCAGCAGATACGTTTGGCTACATACGGACTGTTAGTGGAATTCCCGCGAGAGAGTAATGGTTAATGTGATTGGGCTACCTGTATTTGATGTTGTGATGTTATTTTGCTGAACACTAGATGGTTGAATTTTATTTTTGGTAGTGAAAAGAGGCTACTCAGGCGAGAAGAAAACCTCACTCAAATGTATAGCCCCGTTGGAAAATATAAATGGACTGTTTGAAAATGTGGGGAAAAAAATATATATATATATTTGGCGTACCCCCGATGCCATTTCAGTTTGGGAATACCTGCGTTACATGATCACTACAGTAGCCCCAAGTGGCTATAAATAAATGATGCGATTATATGGCCATTAAATAACACATCATAGCATGGTATACTTAGATTGTGGAATAGGCCTAAATCATATTAACTTTCTATTTTGCAGCTCTGGCTGTTTTTCTAGACAAGGCTCTTCTGTGTCTTTAAAGTCATTTGCTGAAGGCGCAAGCCTATACTACGCCATCTACTGGTATAACGTCGTTATCGAATGTCGTTCTACAACATGCTCTACACTTTTATTAGGGAAATTAAACCGGAAATTGCAAAGCAACTCTAAAGTCTGGGCTCGAGTTGCTTGATTGATGAGTGTGGATGCCACATCCCTGACAAGAGTTTGTACATATAAAAAAGATATGTAAGTGAGTAAAGGGAGATGTAAAGTCAGAATTGATTTTCATAGTTGTAACGTTTACAGATCTCATTTAAAGGTTACTGCATGGCTTTTCTTACTATCCTAACAATACGTATGGTTTTCTTATGATTCTAACGATATGTATGTTCAACCTTTTGGCAGCTATCTGGCTCCATATTATGTTTTTCTCCCAATGTTTGTCGCTGGTCAATCATAATAAAGTGTTGTTGCAAATAGGCATGTTTATTTTTACATGCACAAGTAACAAACAGCAACCACTGTGTAACAAAACTTAGCTAATGATATTGTTCAAGCTATGATTGTTCAAGGTCGACATTTTTCCAGTTTGTTGCTCCCACTTGAAAAGCAAGGAGCAAATACTTGGCTTCTCTTGGACATTTTGATTATTTGGGTTGAATGCTGTGACAGAATCAAACAATTGATAAAAGTCCCATGGTGGTAGTGAGTTTTGACTGCCCCTTACAGCTTATCACTTTTAACCATAATTATTCACACATTACATTTCAGTATTTCATATTACATTTGTTTTATTTGATGACTTATTTCATTCCAAGTCATCTCATCTCTATGGAACTGCTGCATATGCTGTCTAACAATCACTATTTTGTAGTTATTCAAAGTAAATGAGGCAGACTTTTATGACTGCTGAATACCAACTATAAACCACTTACATAGTGTATTTTCAGGTAGAGATACCTCGCAAAGCAACAGCTTTGCTCTATATATCCCCAATCGCGCATTCTTCTGCTTTTTCCGTAGCAGGCATAAAATAAACCCAGACCAGACAATGGAATATCGTCATTGTAGTTAATTACCACGTTTTATGCGCTAAACTATTTAGAATATTGACCTGTTGGAAACTACAACTCCCTACTACATCGCACAGTTCAGACTGGATCTGATTTGTCTCTTATTAGTTGTTTAAAAAACATGTGTCTCAGACCTTACAACTCGTTCAGGCAGTATTGTACGACAGGGGGCGCCATTGACCTATTAACTACTTTCCTTGAGGCTCTGCTGTTGAGGTTGCTAGCAGGCATCATCTGTTGGAGGCACATGTCTAGTTTTATGGTCACGGGATATGTTCATTTCTGTATATGACTAGGCCTATGAGTGCCGCTGAGTTCGTCCTATTTAAGTGTATGATGCCATTTGCCACCAGTATGTTGTACACTGCCTATTGTAAACACGTAAGAAATGTACAGTTGGAAGTTTACATACCGTTAAGTTGGAGTCATTAAAACTCGTTTTTCAACCACTCCACAAATTTCTTGTTAACAAACTATAGTTTTGGCAAGTTGGTTAGGGCATCTACTTTGTGCATGACACAAGTAATTTTTCCAACAATTGTTTAAAGACAGATTATTTCACTTATAATTCACTGTATCACAATTCCAGTGAGTCAGAAGTTTACATACACTAAGTTGACTGTGCCTTTAAACAGCTTGGAAAATTCCAGAAAATGAAGTCATGGCTTTAGAAGCTTCTGATAGGTTAATTGACATCATTTGAGTCAATTGGAGGTGTACCTGTGGATGTATTTCAAGGCCTACCTTCAAACTCAGTGCCTGTTTGCTTGACATCAACGGAAAATCAAAAGAAATCAGCCAAGACTTCAGAAAAAAAAATTGGAGATCTCCACAAGTCTGGTTCATCCTTGGGAGCAATTTCCAAATGTCTGAGGGTACCACTTTCATCTGTACAAACAATAGTATGCAAGTATAAACACCATGGGACCACGCAGCCGTCATACCGCTCAGGAAGGAGATGCATTCAGTCTCCTAGAGATGAACGTACTTTGGTGCGAAAAGTGCAAATCAATCCCAGGACAACAGCAAGGGACCTTGTGAAGATGCTGGAGGAAACCAGTATCTATGAAATGAGTCCTATATCGACATAACCTAAAATGCCGCTCAGCAAGGAAGAAGCCACTGCTCCAAAACCGACATAATAAAGCCAGACTACGGTTTGCAAAAGCATGTGCAGGCAAGGAGGCTTACAAACCTGACTCAGTTACACCAGCTCTGTCAGGAGGAATGGGCCAAAAAATAAAATAAATACTGTGGGAAGCTTATGGAAGGCTACCTGAAACGTTTGACCCAAGTTAAACAATTTAAAGGCAATGATACCAAATACTAATTGAGTGTATGTAAACTTCTGACCCACTGGGAATGTGATGAAATAAATAAAAGCTGAAATAAATCATTCTCTCTACTATTATTCTGACATTTCACGTTCTTAAAATAAAGTGGTGATCCTAACTGACCCAATACCATTTTTACTAGGATTAAATGTCTGGATTGTGAAAAACTGAGTTTAAATGTATTTGGCTAAGGTGTATGTAAACTTCTGACTTCAACTGTATTTGCATGTCTTAAACAGCAGTGGATTCACTTAGCATGGTACCAGTATTGGGACACTACGATACCAGATTTTCCTAGGCAAAAAAGAAAATAGGAAGAAAATTCAATTCTATGGTTCTTTATAACCTACTTTTGTAAAACACTGTGTCCTGTAGCTTGCAAAATAAACATGTCACTCCTGATCACAACATAAGACAGTTTTTTCCAACTCCATTATCTCCCCAAACTCTAAATACCACTCCTGTTTCTTTTATAACACCCCTTCCACCTCTATCTACCCATGACCCTTCTGCCATTTCCCCTCTCCCCCTCTCCCTCAGACGTGACGCCCTCCAAAGCCCCTGATTCAGCCAGCTGTGTTTACGCTCCCTGTGTTTCTCTGGGAGATTCTGCTGTCTCCTGCACAGCCACAGCTTATTCTCTCTCAGCCCCACATCAGATCAATGAGTGACCATGTCACTGTCAGGCAAGCACATGCACACTCCGTATCCTATAGGCTACACACAGGTCTATGTGTTTGAAGTAGGCTGGCAGATAACTGCATTTTCTCTTTGTTTTGCTGTTTCGCCCACTCAATGGGAAACCATGTGTTGTGTTTTGATCCCGGTTAGGCCCTATATCATTCCTGTAAGTTCCTTTAGTTTTTTTTCTGAGAAACCCAGGGTTTTAACAGAGTTACACTAATTTCCCGCTAATCATTTCAGAGTGCTGCCCTCTTGGCACATGAAAATGGCAGACCTCTCTCTCTCTCCCCACACAACACACACACGTAAACACACACAAACAGAGGCCTCTACTCCTATGCACAGAACAAAGATCTCATTGACGTCTGACATTTTGGTTTCCCAGTCGACTTTACCTTAGATGTAAACAACAGGGTCAGGAAGTTGAAGTGGCTCAGGGCCTGCTGAAAATAGTCCCATCCATCCCCCATCTCAGCATCTGCAGTTCTACTCGTAGAAACTGCCACACTTCCTCTTTCGGTGCTCCCCCCTGCCTCACCAAGAAGAGGAACTGCATGGTCAGTGGTTAGACTGGAGAGAGTGCAGCAGTACATCATGTATTTGTATTAGAACAGGGACCGTCAATTAGATTTAACCGCCAATGGTTGGGGGGCCAGAACATAAATACATATCATTTGTAGACTGCAAATTGACCACAAGAAACACACACAGATATATTTGACTAAAATATAATAATTTAAAAACTTGCTTACATTTGTATACCATAATGTGTCTCTATGCATGGGAATATTGGGAACAGATCTCCAAAATCACTTTCCTAGGGGTTTTTACAGTCTTTTATGTCCGACAATGAAGATTAAAACATTGAAAAAATTGCTCAGAAAACTTGAGGGGCCCAAAACAAAACACTCACAGGCTGCCAGTTGGTGAACCCTGTTTTAGAGGCTAGTGTCCACTGTCCTGTACTTAATAATTCCTGGAAATGACATCTGTGTGCGTTTAGAGCAGGGCGATATGTTAAAAAAAAATCCATATTGTGATAAATTGCCTGAATTAATGCGATAACGATGAATAAAACTATACATTTATAACAATGTGCAGTTTTATTTTATTGTATTATCCTTCAAAGTACTACTACTAGTTTGATGGTTGTAGCCATCATTTGTCCCATTAACCCATATTAGCAAACTTATTTAATTTCAAACTTCACATTTCTATAGTATAGGCTACCTATCATAATGAACGATATCAGCCAAATGCCTGCGATAAGTGATTGGTATGGTCGGTGTCAATCATTTCTGGTATATCTTCCCAGCTCTAGTGTGTGTGTGTGTGTGTGTGTGTGTGTGTGTGTGTGTGTGTGCCTGCCTGCCTGCCTGCCTGCCTGCCTGCGTGCGTGGAGAACAGAATGGTGCCTCAGACAAGGGTGTTACATTTAGTCCCCCATTGACCTCCCCTTTGGCTTCAAGGTATTTTTACATTCATTATGTAACTCTTTAGCAGCCACTTTCCAATACTCTTGGATGGCTTTCTTTTCCTCCCGCTCTCGTTTCCTTCATGACAGCTAACAGATGAAAGGCTTGATGGATTCTCACCAGATAAATGTCACCTATCCAATGTTTTCAGAGCAGTGACAGTGAGTGGAGATCAAATGACAACCCGATTTGGGCATAGTGAATATCTGCCCATTTGCAAGTGAGTTAAAGATGCACTCTCAAACTTTTGTATAATTTCAGCCAGTAGTTTTGAAAGTGGTGCTCACGATCAAATTCTGTACTACATCATCCATTTTGTATATATGTTACATCCTGCAAAAAACATTAACATTTTGTGGTGCAATTTGTATGATATGTTACGAATCCATTTGATGCTATATGTTATGAATTTGTTGTGCTTAAGATCCTGGACTGCATCTTTAAATATAGACTCTAGTGATCGAGAGGGATTCATAAGAGTTACTGATGACTGATGTATTTTGGAGGACAGAGTGGATGGGTTTCATTACCTCTGATCTATGTGGCATGACAGCGGCAAGACAATCATTTGTCCCATTTATTTGCTTTTGAGACCATAATGGCGTTACTGTCCTGAATAAGTTGTGAGAGCAGAACTGGGAAGCAGTTTCTGGGAAGCAGTTCGGTCTTTTCCCATAAATAGAACTGCGCCGGCCCTCGCCTCCCAAACCACGTGTAACAAACACAATACCCATAAATACCCATGGAGAAAACAGAAACGCTGAACGGTTTTCCTTCACATCGTGCCTTGTCATCACATAGCTTTCTTGGTCCCCATGTGCAACACAGGTTGGATTACGCTCCAGATCGATCTCCCTAGTGGCGGTTGTGCATTTGGGCCCCAAACAGTAACATTTCCTAAGCGTTGTGCCAACATTTCTACTGGTGTGTCATGTGTCGGGTGGTCTGGCCTTGGTGTCCATATGGGGAGGTTGAGTGAAGTACGTGCCTTGGAGGAGACATTGACAGTGATCGGTTTATTTGGATTGCTGGACTCAGCCCATTCTATTAAGTTCTAGGAGCAGAAACTCAGCCAAAAACATATTTCATGGAAACACAGACCCCATGAAATGGTGTCACTTACTGACATATTCTCAAGCGGTCCTTAGCTCTACAAACAATCAGATTAGTTTTCCTGATCTTTTCAATTCCATTTTCCAGTGTATGTTTTGGTTGGTCCCAAGAGTTACAAAAGGTTTGAAGCCTATTTTCAGGGAGGGGGGTTCCAGACGGGCTGTTATTAGTTGTGAACTCTCTTCCTGGAACTACTGGCTATAGCTTATAGTACAATATGTGGACTCCACTTGGTAGCAACACACAGTGGTATGAAACCTGGAGTCCATCTGTGTCTGCTATGATGTCTTCATCAGGAAGCTAGGCTCACTCTTTCCTGTGCTACACTCCAGGGTCTTCCCAGTTTTGGCCTGTTTGCTTCCATTTCATGCCTAGTGAATAAGACCCTGGTATTTAGACTAGCCTTATTCAGAGTGATGCATGCCAAGTTGTTATTGTCTGGAGCCCCTCATCCTTCTTTGCTTTAATATTGTGACAGTACACAGATCTCTTCTAATCAAAGATTTTCAATCCAGGAAGTTGAAGTAGCGCAGTCTGAGGCCAGTCAACTTCTTCGGGATCGGTGTCCCTTCCACGAGACAGTTGAGCTAATGTAGGCTAATGCGATTATCAAGAGGTTGTAAGTAACAAGAAAATTTCCCATGACCTAGACATATCTGATATTGTCAGAAAGCTTACATTCTTGTTAATCTAACTGCACTGTCCTATTTACAGTAGTTATTACAGTGAAATAATACCATGCTATTGTTTGAGGAGAGTGCATTTTGAACGTTATTTATAAACAAATTAAGCACATTTGGGCAGTATTGAGTCAAAATTTTGAATTGCAATGCAATGGTTCATTGGATCAGTCTAAAACGTTGCATATACAATGCTGCCATCCAGTGGCCAAAATTTAAATAGCATATGAGCTGGAATAATACATTATGGCCTTTCTCTTGCATTTCAAAGATGATGGTACAAAAAAATACAAATTGTTGTTTTTTTCTTTGTATTATCTTTTACCAGATCTATTGTGTTATATTCTCCTACATTCCTTTCACATTTCAACAAGCTTGAAAGTGGTTCCTTTCAAATGGTACCAAGAATATGCGTATCCCTGCTTCAGGGCCTGAGCGACATGCAGTTAGATTTGGGTATGACATCTTAGTCGAAAATGGAAAAAAAGGTGCTTAATAACGTATGACTTGAGACTTGGCCAGCCATAGCAAACCCCCAGACAACTATACTAGGGGTATTTAAAGTGTAGACTAGTTGATGGCTTTTCACAGCCCCCTTCAGCACAAAAGTGCCCCTGTCTTCTGTCCCTTATTTTGGTTTCCATAAAAAGGCCAGGTGTGTGAGTTTAACCTGTGTCTACACCCTCTTGTAACCCACCTCCATGTCTCCCCCTCAGACACACAGACACAACCCTCCTGAGGGTCTGTTGCCTTGTCGTGCCAGATGAGTTACCTATAGCTTTCTGTAAAAATAACCCCTAGCGCTACTCAGCCACGGGCACCTTAAATATCAACCCACTTGCAGTTCGAGTTGATTTTATCTCATGTGCTTGTGTTTGCGTTCACATGCATGTACACTCATGCACACATACTGCCTAAACATATTCATCCTGAGAATTATATTTTAATGAGAACTAGGTCGACTTGAGACGGAATGAAGCTTTTAAAAGCTTTTTAGATTTGAACAAGATTAACTAGGAAATGTAACAAACGATCAATCTTTGACTTTAGGCCTATTTTGTAAAACAGGACAGTGGAACAGAGGAATGTAGCCCAACTTTTATTATGGTCTGTGTACATAGAAAGTATCTGACTGATCTCAAGTCACTGTGTGTGTGTGTGTGTGTGTGTGTGTATTTACGGCGTCCTGCTCCATTTCTGCCTTGTCCCACCCAGTTGTTGTTGACGTTCGGCTGTGTTGAGAGCAGAGGTCCCTGAACTCCTTGAGCCTGCTGTTTTGCATCGTTATCTGAGATCTAGCTCTCTCCTCAGTCCTCCAACAGGAACACTGAAACACCTGGTGATAGTGGAGCAGAGGCGGGGTAACCCCCCCTCCCAGTAAACACAAGATCAGTAAAAGTGTGTGTGTTGAGAGATTGACAGGGGTGGGGAGCAGAAGTTTAAATGGCTGATAGACTGAATGAAAACACAGTGTGATTTGCCTTAGCGTTACTTAGGTGACATTGGAACCACCACTCTAAGTGGTACCACATGGTGGTGTTCATGTTCGTACGTGCATTCCTGTGTTTTCATCTATTGCCCAGGACCTGCACCCAGTATCAAATACAGGAAGTAGCATATATGGAGATAGAGCACTATTTGGCTAAAGCTGTCCAAATAGGAACGCCAGCTAAATTTGTGATACTTGCCAAACTTGCCAATTCAATCCATTATATACAGCATTTCATTAACAGAACACACAAGTCAGATGCTGATTCCACACTGCTTTAGAAACTATTCAAGTGTTTTGAATAGAGAACATAATTGCCAACCGCACATCTTGTCAACGCAAACAGCCAAATAGTCTCAAAGACAAAAGAAAATCCAGACTCCATTCGTTGGACATTGTGTGTATCTGTGTGGCAGAAAATCAGCTCATTCAGAGTCTCTACAGTACCACCACACTGCCCCAATATCAAGCCTGTTATTTTCTCAGCCATTGTTAAACCCCCATGATTGGTAGAGCCTAATCTCTCTCTCTCTCTCTCTCTCTCTCTCTCTCTCTCTCTCTCTCTCTCTCTCTCTCTCTCTCTCTCTCTCTCTCTCTCTCTCTTAATTCAATTCAATTCAATTCAAGGGGCTTTATTGGCATGGGAAACATGTGTTAACATTGCCAAAGCAAGTAAGGTATATAATATATAAAGTGAAATAAACAATAAAAATTAACAGTAGACATCACACATACAGAAGTTTCAAAACACTCTCTCTCTCTCTCTTTCTCTCTCTCTCTCTCTCTCTCTCTCTCTCTCTCTCTCTTTACTGTGTGAGATAAACAGCTACAGTACTGTCTTTACTGTGTGAGGTAAACAGCTACAGTATTGTCTTTAATGTGTGGTGAACAGCTACAGTACTGTCTTTACTGTGTGAGGTAAACAGCTACAGTATTGTCTTTACTGTGTGGTGAACAGCTACAGTACTGTCTTTACTGTGTGAGGTAAACAGCTACAGTATTGTCTTTACTGTGTAGTAAACAGCTACAGTACTGTCTTTACTGTGTGGTGAACAGCTACAATATTGTCTTTACTGTGTGGTGAACAGCTACAGTATTGTCTTTACTGTGTAGTAAACAGATACAGTATTGTCTTTACTGTGTGGTAAACAGCTACAGTACTGTCTTTACTGTGTGAGGTAAACAGCTACAATACTGTCTTTACTGTCTGAGGTAAACAGCTACAGTATTGTCTTTACTGTGTGGTGAACAGCTACAGTACTGTCTTTACTGTGTGGTGAACAGCTACAGTACTGTCTTTACTGTGTGAGGTAAACAGCTACAGTACTGTCTTTGCTGTGTGGTGAACAGCTACAGTACTGTATTTACTGTGTGGTAAACAGCTACAGTACTGTCTTTACTGTGTAGTAAACAGCTACAGTATTGTCTTTACTGTGTAGTAAACAGCTACAGTATTGTCTTTACTGTGTAGTAAACAGCTACAGTATTGTCTTTACTGTGTAGTAAACAGCTACAGTACTGTCTTTACTGTGTGGTGAACAGCTACAGTACTGTCTTTACTGTGTGGTGAACAGCTACAGTACTGTCTTTACTGTGTGGTGAACAGCTACAGTACTGTCTTTACTGTGTAGTAAACAGCTACAGTATTGTCTTTACTGTGTAGTAAACAGCTACAGTACTGTCTTTACTGTGTAGTAAACAGCTACAGTACTGTCTTTACTGTGTGGTGAACAGCTACAGTACTGTCTTTACCGTGTAGTAAACAGCTACAGTATTGTCTTTACTGTGTAGTAAACAGCTACAGTATTGTCTTTACTGTGTGGTGAACAGCTACAGTACTGTCTTTACTAAGTAGTAAACAGCTACAGTATTGTCTTTACTGTGTAGTAAACAGCTACAGTATTGGCTTTACTGTGTCGTAAACAGCTACAGTATTGTCTTTACTGTGTGGTGAACAGCTACAGTACTGTCTTTACTGTGTGGTGAACAGCTACAGTACTGTCTTTACTGTGTAGTAAACAGCTACAGTACTGTCTTTACTGTGTGGTAAACAGCTACAGTATTGTCTTTACTGTGTGGTGAACAGCTACAGTACTGTCTTTACTGTGTGGGATAAACAGCTACAGTACTGTCTTTACTGTGTAGTAAACAGCTACAGTACTGTCTTTACTGTGTGGTGAACAGCTACAGTACTGTCTTTACTGTGTGGGATAAACAGCTACAGTATTGTCTTTACTGTGTAGTAAACAGCTACAGTACTGTCTTTACTGTGTAGTAAACAGCTACAGTACTGTCTTTACTGTGTAGTAAACAGCTACAGTACTGTCTTTACTGTGTGGTGAACAGCTACAGTATTGTCTTTACTGTGTGGTGAACAGCTACAGTACTGTCTTTACTGTGTGGGATAAACAGCTACAGTACTGTCTTTACTGTGTAGTAAACAGCTACAGTACTGTCTTTACTGTGTGGTGAACAGCTACAGTATTGTCTTTACTGTGTGGTGAACAGCTACAGTACTGTCTTTACTGTGTGGGATAAACAGCTACAGTACTGTCTTTACTGTGTGGGATAAACAGCTACAGTACTGTCTTTACTGTGTAGTAAACAGCTACAGTACTGTCTTTACTGTGTGGTGAACAGCTACAGTATTGTCTTTACTGTGTGGTGAACAGCTACAGTACTGTCTTTACTGTGTAGTAAACAGCTACAGTATTGTCTTTACTGTGTGGTGAACAGCTACAGTACTGTCTTTACTGTGTAGTAAACAGCTACAGTATTGTCTTTACTGTGTGGTGAACAGCTACAGTACTGTCTTTACTGTGTAGTAAACAGCTAGAGTACTGTCTTTACCGTGTAGTAAACAGCTACAGTATTGTCTTTACTGTGTAGTAAACAGCTACAGTATTGTCTTTACTGTGTGGTGAACAGCTACAGTACTGTCTTTACTGTGTGGTGAACAGCTACAGTACTGTCTTTACTGTGTAGTAAACAGCTACAGTACTGTCTTTACTGTGTGGTGAACAGCTACAGTACTGTCTTTACTGTGTAGTAAACAGCTACAGTACTGTCTTTACCGTGTAGTAAACAGCTACAGTATTGTCTTTACTGTGTGGTGAACAGCTACAGTACTGTCTTTACTGTGTAGTAAACAGCTACAGTATTGTCTTTACTGTGTGGTAAACAGCTACAGTACTGTCTTTACTGTGTGGTGAACAGCTACAGTACTGTCTTTACTGTATGTTGAACAGCTACAGTACTGTCTTTACTGTGTGGTAAACAGCTACAGTACTGTCTTTACTGTGTAGTAAACAGCTACAGTATTGTCTTTACTGTGTAGTAAACAGCTACAGTATTGTCTTTACTGTGTAGTAAACAGCTACAGTATTGTCTTTACTGTGTAGTAAACAGCTACAGTACTGTCTTTACTGTGTGGTGAACAGCTACATTACTGTCTTTACTGTGTAGTAAACAGCTACAGTATTGTCTTTACTGTGTGGTAAACAGCTACAGTACTGTCTTTACTGTGTGGTGAACAGCTACAGTACTGTCTTTACTGTGTGGTGAACAGCTACAGTACTGTCTTTACTGTGTGGTAAACAGCTACAGTACTGTCTTTACTGTGTAGTAAACAGCTACAGTATTGTCTTTACTGTGTAGTAAACAGCTACAGTATTGTCTTTACTGTGTAGTAAACAGCTACAGTATTGTCTTTACTGTGTAGTAAACAGCTACAGTACTGTCTTTACTGTGTGGTGAACAGCTACAGTACTGTCTTTACTGTGTAGTAAACAGCTACATAACTGTCTTTACTGTGTGGTGAACAGCTACAGTACTGTCTTTACTGTGTAGTAAACAGCTACAGTACTGTCTTTACTGTGTAGTAAACAGCTACAGTACTGTCTTTACTGTGTGGTGAACAGCTACAGTATTGTCTTTACTGTGTGGTGAACAGCTACAGTACTGTCTTTACTGTGTAGTAAACAGCTACAGTATTGTCTTTACTGTGTAGTAAACAGCTACAGTACTGTCTTTACTGTGTGGTGAACAGCTGCAGTACTGTCTTTACTGTGTGGTGAACAGCTACAGTACTGTCTTTACTGTGTAGTAAACAGCTACAGTATTGTCTTTACTGTGTGGTAAACAGCTACAGTACTGTCTTTATTGTGTGGTGAACAGCTACAGTACTGTCTTTACTGTGTGGTAAACAGCTACAGTATTGTCTTTACTGTGTAGTAAACAGCTACAGTATTGTCTTTACTGTGTAGTAAACAGCTACAGTATTGTCTTTACTGTGTGGTAAACAGCTACAGTATTGTCTTTACTGTGTGGTAAACAGCTACAGTACTGTCTTTACTGTGTGGTAAACAGCTACAGTATTGTCTTTACTGTGTAGTAAACAGCTACAGTATTGTCTTTACTGTGTAGTAAACAGCTACAGTATTGTCTTTACTGTGTAGTAAACAGCTACAGTACTGTCTTTACTGTGTGGTGAACAGCTACAGTACTGTCTTTACTGTGTAGTAAACAGCTACAGTACTGTCTTTACTGTGTGGTGAACAGCTACAGTACTGTCTTTACTGTGTAGTAAACAGCTACAGTATTGTCTTTACTCTGTGGTGAACAGCTACAGTACTGTCTTTACTGTGTGGTGAACAGCTTCAGTATTGTCTTTACTGTGTGGTGAACAGCTACAGTACTGTCTTTACTGTGTAGTAAACAGCTACAGTATTGTCTTTACTGTGTTGTGAACAGCTACAGTACTGTCTTTACCGTGTAGTAAACAGCTACAGTATTGTCTTTACTGTGTAGTAAACAGCTACAGTATTGTCTTTACTGTGTGGTGAACAGTTACAGTATTGTCTTTACTGTGTGGTGAACAGCTACAGTACTGTCTTTACTGTGTAGTAAACAGCTACAGTATTGGCGTTACTGTGTCGTAAACAGCTACAGTATTGTCTTTACTGTGTGGTGACCAGCTACAGTATTGTCTTTACTGTGTGGTGAACAGCTACAGTACTGTCTTTACTGTGTAGTAAACAGCTACAGTATTGTCTTTACTGTGTAGTAAACAGCTACAGTATTGTCTTTATTGTGTAGTAAACAGCTACAGTATTGTCTTTACTGTGTCGTAAACAGCTACAGTACTGTCTTTACTGTGTGGTGAACAGCTACAGTACTGTCTTTACTGTGTGGTGACCAGCTACAGTATTGTCTTTACTGTGTCGTAAACAGCTACAGTATTGTCTTTACTGTGTCGTAAACAGCTACAGTATTGTCTTTACTGTGTCGTAAACAGCTACAGTACTGTCTTTACTGTGTGGTGAACAGCTACAGTACTGTCTTTACTGTGTGGTGAACAGCTACAGTACTGTCTTTACTGTGTCGTAAACAGCTACAGTATTGTCTTTACTGTGTGGTGAACAGCTACAGTATTGTCTTTACTGTGTGGTAAACAGCTACAGTATTGTCTTTACTGTGTAGTAAACAGCTACAGTATTGTCTTTACTGTGTAATAAACAGCTACAGTACTGTCTTTACTGTGTGGTGAACAGCTACAGTACTGTCTTTACTGTGTAGTAAACAGCTACAGTATTGTCTTTACCGTGTAGTAAACAGCTACAGTACTGTCTTTACTGAGTAGTAAACAGCTACAGTATTGTCTTTACTGTGTGGTGAACAGCTACAGTACTGTCTTTACTGTGTGGTGAACAATTGGGGGGAGACAAAAAATGAGGATATCGTTGTATAGCATTTGTATAATCCTTTTATTAAACCGGCCCTGCCCCTTTCTCTCACTCACTCACTCACTCACTCACTCACTCACTCACTCACTCACTCACTCACTCACTCACTCACTCACTCACTCACTCACTCACTCACTCACTCACTCACTCACTCACTCACTCACTCGTGCAGCTTGGCACAAAGGTCCTTTGTCGAGCCATGCATGTAGGGAGAAATTAAATTACAGACCAGAAGTGGGGGGTGAGGGGGTGGGGTGTGGGTGGAGGAGGGGTCAGCTAGTCTCTTAGGTACTCCAGCATCTGATCTTGTTAGACTAATGGTCACATTGCCTTTCCCTGCACTAATGGCATCTTGGGGGTCAAAGGGGAAGGGTGGTGTGACAAGGCATGAGAAGCTATAGGACAGGGGTAGGAAACTACATTCAGCCGCTGGGACGAGTTTTAATGGTCGGGGGGGCTGGAGCATAATTGTAATAATTTGTACACTGCAAATTGAACACAACTAAAGCCAAAACGATTTTGCATTTGAAAACAAGAAACATTTCATACATTGATGACATGCTGACTACACCGGCCACGCGCATGTTGATTTTGTACATCCCCAACGGATGTGTTCATGACACGCAGGTTGAAAATGCAACACCAACTATACTAGTTTTGGGGCATGGCAAAAACACAAAAATACATTTAGCTAGCTTGCTATTGCTAGCTAACTTTTCCTGGGAGATCAACATTGGCTTGTTATTTTAGCTGAAATGCATATGGTCCTTTTTTTAGCTGGATCTTGTCATATAATATTGTGTATATCTGACACTAAACAAGTATGCATCTAGTAATCTGTTCTGAGCCAATGCATTCTAACAGTCTAATAAATACATGTTGCAAAAATAATCATTTGGTTGTGTTGATGAAGGTTTTAGGTAGGCCTACCATTTAGTAATCAATACTTTTATTTTCTTTTTCTTCGTATTCTCTGTCTCAACCTATAGCTGTTAATGAAACGTTCCCCCTCGGAGCTCGACTACAGGATGCAGCTCCCTTGGTGATGGAGAATGTCCTTCTGTTCTGCAGATGTTTATGCTGTAAACCTTTTCACCGCAGGCCTGTAGTGGATAAAGGGCCCACTGCGGGCTTAAAGCTACCAATTAGACCTGGCTTAGATTAGACAGGTAGTTAGGTGCCGTAAATGAACTAGCAGCACTGTGTGTTTCTGTGTGTACATCTATTTTGGCCATGGGTCTCATTACTGTGTGTTTCTGTGTGTACATATATTTTGGCCATGGGTCTCATTACTGTGTGTTTCTGTGTGTACATCTATTTTGGCCATGGGTCTCATTACTGTGTGTTTCTGTGTGTACATCTATTTTGGCCATGGGTCTCATTACTGTGTGTTTCTGTGTGTACATATATTTTGGCCATGGGTCTCATTACTGTGTGTGTTAGACTTGATGCTCCTGTATGTCTCCTCTGTTCGTATCAGCTCGAGAACCCCATCCCAGACAGACCTGCTGCTTCCAGTTAAGGCCCAGTTTTTATCACGTGTAAATGATGCTAAACCGCTCCGCTGCGTTTGTCCCTGGTTACCCAACACCCAGGCTCACACCAGCCCACCACACCGCTTCGAAACACCTTTACAGGAATTGTTGCTGAATTACAGAATGGGAGATGAGCTATTTTGTTACCTCAACAGTTGGGGAGCTAAACAGCCCTGTGCTTTATTACCTTGGTGGTAAATGCTTCCAGTCTGGTAACACTGGTCTTTTCTGTTCATTCTCCATAAACACTATGACCACCTCTTCATTATTAGATTGGTTTCCAGGGAAACAGACTGTTTAGGGAGGTTTCGTTGGTGCACCACTGGTTCAATTCTCTCTTTCACAAACTGTCCTTGGTGGTTTCGATGTCCAGTTGTCTGCTGTAGTATCTGAAGACACCCCAGATGACTAGGTTGGGGGTAGGGCCTACATCTCATTAGTCTAAAGTGGCTTCCTCTCCTTGCTTCCTCTATGTGCTTCCTCTCCTTGCTTCCTCTCCTTGCTTCCTCTTCTTGTTCCTCTCCTTGCGTCCTCTACTACATCAGCGCTGATCTGTAAACACATACAGTACCAGTCAAAAGTTTAGACACATCTACTCATTCCAGGATTTTTCTTTATTTTTACTATTTTCTACATTGTAGAATAATAGTGAAGATATCAAAACTATGAAATAGCACATATGGAATCATGTAGTAACCACAAAAGTGTTAAACAAAATCCAAATATATTTTCAATTTCAGATTCTTCAAAGTAGCCACCCTTTGCCTTGATTGCACACTCTTTGCACACTCTTGGCATTCTCTCAACCAGCATCATGAGATAGTCATCTGGAATGCATGTATTTCCTTCTTAGTGCATTTGAGCCAATCAGTTGAGTTGTGAGAAGGTAGGGGTGGCATACAGATAGCCCTATTTGGTAAAAGATCAAGTCCATATTATGGCAAGAACAGCGCAAATAAGCAAAGAGAAATGACAGTCCATCATTACTTTAAGACATGAAGGTAAATAAATCTGAAAAATGTCAAGAACTTTGAAAGTTTCTTCAAGTGCAGTCGCAAAAACCATCAGACTCTATGACGAGACTGGCTCTCATGAGGACCACCACAGGAAAGGAAGACCCAGAGTTACCTTTGCTGTAGAGCATAAGTTAATTAGAGTTAACTGCACCTCAGGTTGCAGCCCAAATAAATGCTTTACGGAGTTCAAGTAACAGACACATCTCCACATCAACTTTTCAGAGGAGCCTGTGTGAAACAGGCCTTCATGGTTGAATTGTTGCAAAGAAACCACTACTAAAGTACACTAACAATAAGAAGAGACATGCTTGGGCCAAGAAACATGAGCAATGGACATTAGACCGGTGGAAATATGTCCTTTGGCCTGATGAGTCCAAATTTGCGATTTTTGGTTCCAATCGCCATGTCTTTGTGAGACGCACAGTAGGTGAACGGATGATCTCTGCATGTGTGGTTCCCATCGTGAAGCATAGAGGAGGAGGTGTGATGGTGTGGGGGTGCTTTGCTGGTGACACTGTCTGATTTGTTTATAATTCAAATGACCTGGCCTCCACAATCACCCGACCTCAACCCAATTGAGATGGTTTGTGATGAGTTGGACCGCAGAGTGAAGGACAAGCAACCAACAAGTCCTTAGGATATGTGGGAACTCCTTTAAGACTGTTGGAAAAGCATTCCTCATGAAGCTGGTTGAGAGAATGCAAAGAGTGTGCAAAGCTTTCATCAAGGGAAAGGGTGGCTACTTTGAAGAATCTCAAATATATATGTTTTGATTTGTTTAACACTTTTTTGGTTGCTGCATGATTCTGTATGTGTTATTTCATAGTTTTGATGTCTTCGCTATTATTATACAGTGTAGAAAATAGTAAAAATAAAGAAAAACACTTGAGTGAGTAGGTGTGTCCAAACTTCTGACTGGGACTGTATGTGATGGATATCTACAGAGCGTTTGCTTTCCCCTGTTTACGTGCTTTCATACCAGTTACAGATGAAGGGAAAGGACTCCAGACTGATACGATGCCGTCTGCCCTCTCTGTCAGCATCAACAGTGTCGTGTCTGGTTTCACCTTTCAGCCCGGCACCTGCTGCTTCCATTACATCATCAAACTCTTGATCAACAAAGTGATTCATTTCTTCAAGGAACATCACCTGGTCGACCGTAGCGGAGAGGATGGCGAATGAGCACTCGGCACCTCCTCTGCAGTGATGCTTTGTCTTTGGCACTGTGTCCGGTGGTTGTTTTAGACCTCTATTGATGTCCACAAAAGGCCAGGGTTGTTACCAACCAGCTGTGTTTCGTGCTCCCTGCTATGAGGAGGCACTCTGTGTATCAGAGGCCTGAGTCCTTCTATTTCTGCCGATCCCCTGTGTGTGTCACACACACACACACACACACACACACACACACACACACACACACACACACACACACACACACACACACACACACACACACACACACACACACCTACTGTTATCGCAGCTGTGACTTGGTTGCCAACGTCAGGAGCCCCGGCACCCCTACCAGGCCTCCTGCTAATCCACACAAACTGATTGTCACCCTGCCTCTCTCTCTCTAGATCCCTATCCAAAACAACACTCATCTCCATTCCCTGGACTCAGACTAAGAATGCTGACGACCTTGAAGCAGTTTATTCCTAAACCCCCTAATGGTAAAACTTCACCCAGATCAGTTTTCAGGCCATCGATTAGGCCATGTTGTTTTAGGCATTACCTTACATGAAGAATATTTACTTAACTCTACAACAAGCTCATCAACAGTCATGTTGTCCCTGAGTAGGACTTCCTACCCTAGCCTGTTCACGTATAACAGGTAGGGCCAGTTCCCAGTAACACTGCTGCATCTGTGGAAAACAGGGTGCCACAGCCAGTATCTCTGGGTTATAAATATCCAACAGTGTTTGCCTGGTATACAATGGCTGATGACAGAGCTGCTTTTTCCATGGAAAGTAGCAGGTGGTCACTTCCCACTGGCTTGTAGCCACTGTTAGAGTTGGGTTTGAGAACAGTCTGTCTGGGTGTAGGTCTTAGCTGCAAAATACCAAGAGCCTGTATTATTATGTGAATAATAAAATAACAATGTGAAGTAATACATAACTTGAATGTCTATATCAGATTGAGAAAACCCACTCGCTCTGCTGCCTTACTCTTCCCAGTCACTCACTAATTACATTGTTCTCATTGCAGTGTGTTTATCAGTGTGAACGGCGTTAGTGAAGAGTAATGAGGTATCAGGGAACCGCTGCCTCCTCTCTCTATCCATCTCCCATCTCCCTTACCCTGGATTCCATTATAGCCTAGCTTCTATAATGTAGCTCCTCCTGGGTGCATCTCAGTAGTCTAAAGGGGTTCCCTGTAATGCATCTCAGTAGTTTAAAGGGGTTCCCTATAATACATCTCAGTAGTTTAAAGGGGTTCCCTATAATACATCTCAGTAGTCCAAAGGGGTTCCCTATAATACATCTCAGTAGTCTAAAGGGGTTCCCTATAAAACATCTCAGTAGTCTAAAGGGGTTCCCTATAATGCATCTCCCACTGGGTACATCTCAGTAGTCTAAAGGGGTTCCCTATAATGCATCTCAGTAGTTTAAAGGGGTTCCCTATAATACATCTCAGTAGTCCAAAGGGGTTCCCTATAATACATCTCAGTAGTCTAAAGGGGTTCCCTATAAAACATCTCAGTAGTCTAAAGGGGTTCCCTATAATGCATCTCCCACTGGGTACATCTCAGTAGTCTAAAGGGGTTCCCTATAATGCATCTCCCACTGGGTACATCTCAGTAGTCTAAAGGGGTTCCCTATAATGCATCTCCCACTGGGTACATCTCAGTAGTCTAAAGGGTTCCCTATAATGCATCTCAGTAGTCTAAAGGGTTCCCTATAATGCATCTCCCACTCGGTACATCTCAGTAGTCTAAAGGGGTTCCCTATAATGCATCTCAGTAGTTTAAAGGGTTCCCTATAATGCATCTCAGTAGTCTAAAGGGGTTCCCTATAATACATCTCAGTAGTCTAAAGGGGTTCCTATAATACATCTCAGTAGTTTAAAGGGGTTGCCTATAATGCATCTCCCACTGGGTACATCTCAGTTGTCCAAAGGGGTTCCCTATAATGCATCTCCCACTGGGTACATATCAGTAGTCTAAAGGGGTTTCCTATAATGCATCTCCCACTGGGTGCATCTCAGTAGTCTAAAGGGGTTCACTACAATGCATCTCCCACTGGGTACATCTCAGTAGTCTAAAGGGGTTCACTATAATGCATCTCCCACTGGGTACATCTCAGTAGTCTAAAGGGGTTCACTATAATGCATCTCAGTAGTCTAAAGGGGTTCCTATAATGCATCTCCCACTGGGTACATATCAGTAGTCTAAAGGGGTTCCCTATAATGCATCTCCCACTGGATACATCTCAGTAGTCTAAAGGGGTTCCCTATAATGCATCTCCCACTGGGTACATCTCAGTAGTCTAAAGGGGTTCCCTATAATGCATCTCAGTAGTCTAAAGGGGTTCCCTATAATGCATCTCCCACTGGGTACATCTCAGTATTCTAAAGGGGTTCCCTATAATGCTTCTCCCACTGGGTACATCTCAGTAGTCTAAAGGGGTTCCTATAATGCTTCTCCCACTGAGTACATCTCAGTAGTCTAAAGGGGTTCCCTACAATACATCTCAGTAGTCTAAAGGGGTTCCCTATAATACATCTCAGTAGTCTAAAGGGGTTCCCTATAATACATCTCAGTAGTCTAAAGGGTTTCACTACAATGCATCTCCCACTGGGTACATCTCAGTAGTCTAAAGGGGTTCACTATAATGCATCTCCCACTGGGTACATCTCAGTAGTCTAAAGGGTTCACTATAATGCATCTCCCACTGGGTACATCTCAGTATTCTAAAGGGTTCCCTATAATGCTTCTCCCACTGGGTACATCTCAGTAGTCTAAAGGGATTCCCTATAATGCATCTCCCACTGGGTACATCTCAGTAGTCTAAAGGGGTTCCCTATAATGCATCTCCCACTGGGTACATCTCAGTAGTCTAAAGGGGTTCCCTATAATGCACCTCAGTAGTCTAAAGGGGTTCCCTATAATGCTTCTCCCACTGGATACATCTCAGTAGTCTAAACGGTTCCCTATAATGCTTCTCCCACTGGATACATCTCAGTAGTCTAAAGGGGTTCCCTATAATGCATCTCCCACTGGATACATCTCAGTAGTCTAAAGGGGTTCCCTATAATGCATCCATCTCCCACTGGGTACATCTCAGTAGTCTAAACGGTTCCCTATAATGCTTCTCCCACTGGGTACATCTCAGTAGTCTAAAGGGGTTCCCTATAATGTACCCAGTGGGAGATGGATGCATTATGGGGAACCCCTTTAGACTACTGAGATGTATCCAGTGGGAGATGCATTATAGGGAATCCCTTTAGACTACTGAGATGTACCCAGTGGGAGATGGATGCATCTCAGTAGTCTAAAGGTGTTCCCTATAATGCATCTCAGTAGTCTAAAGGGGTTCCCTATAATGCATCTCCCACTCGGTACATCTCAGTAGTCTAAAGGGGTTCCCTATAATGCATCTCAGTAGTCTAAAGGGGTTCCCTATAATACATCTCAGTAGTCTAAAGAGGTTCCCTATAATACATCTCAGTAGTCTAAAGGGGTTCCCTATAATGCATCTCAGTAGTCTAAAGGGGTTCCCTATAATGCATCTCAGTAGTCTAAAGGGGTTCCCTATAATGCATCTCAGTAGTCTAAAGGGGTTCACTATAATGCATCTCCCACTGGGTACATCTCAGTAGTCTAAAGGGGTTCACTATAATGCATCTCAGTAGTCTAAAGGGGTTCCCTATAATGCATCTCCCACTGGGTACATATCAGTAGTCTAAAGGGTTCCTATAATGCATCTCCCACTGGATACATCTCAGTAGTCTAAAGGGGTTCACTATAATGCATCTCCCACTGGGTACATCTCAGTAGTCTAAAGGGGTTCCCTATAATGCATCTCAGTAGTCTAAAGGGGTTCCCTATAATGCATCTCCCACTGGGTACATCTCAGTATTCTAAAGGGGTTCCCTATAATGCTTCTCCCACTGGGTACATCTCAGTAGTCTAAAGGGGTTCCCTATAATGCTTCTCCCACTGAGTACATATCAGTAGTCTAAAGGGGTTCCCTACAATACATCTCAGTAGTCTAAAGGGGTTCCCTATAATACATCTCAGTAGTCTAAAGGGGTTCCCTATAATACATCTCAGTAGTCTAAAGGGGTTCACTACAATGCATCTCCCACTGGGTACATCTCAGTAGTCTAAAGGGGTTCACTATAATGCATCTCCCACTGGGTACATCTCAGTAGTCTAAAGGGGTTCACTATAATGCATCTCCCACTGGGTACATCTCAGTATTCTAAAGGGGTTCCCTATAATGCTTCTCAAACTGGGTACATCTCAGTAGTCTAAAGGGATTCCCTATAATGCATCTCCCACTGGGTACATCTCAGTAGTCTAAAGGGGTTCCCTATAATGCATCTCCCACTGGGTACATCTCAGTAGTCTAAAGGGGTTCCCTTTAATGCATCTCCCACTGGGTACATCTCAGTAGTCTAAAGGGGTTCCCTACAATACATCTCAGTAGTCTAAAGGGGTTCCCTATAATGCATCTCCCACTGGGTACATCTCAGTAGTCTAAAGGGGTTCCCTTTAATGCATCTCCCACTGGGTACATCTCAGTAGTCTAAAGGGGTTCCCTACAATACATCTCAGTAGTCTAAAGGGGTTCCCTACAATACATCTCAGTAGTCTAAAGGGGTTCCCTATAATGCATCTCCCACTGGGTACATCTCAGTAGTCTAAAGGGGTTCCCTTTAATGCATCTCCCACTGGGTACATCTCAGTAGTCTAAAGGGGTTCCCTACAATACATCTCAGTAGTCTAAAGGGGTTCCCTACAATACATCTCAGTAGTCTAAAGGGGTTCCCTATAATACATCTCAGTAGTCTAAAGGGGTTCCCTATAATACATCTCAGTAGTCTAAAGGGGTTCACTACAATGCATCTCCCACTGGGTACATCTCAGTAGTCTAAAGGGGTTCACTATAATGCATCTCCCACTGGGTACATCTCAGTAGTCTAAAGGGGTTCACTATAATGCATCTCCCACTGGGTACATCTCAGTATTCTAAAGGGGTTCCCTATAATGCTTCTCAAACTGGGTACATCTCAGTAGTCTAAAGGGATTCCCTATAATGCATCTCCCACTGGGTACATCTCAGTAGTCTAAAGGGGTTCCCTATAATGCATCTCCCACTGGGTACATCTCAGTAGTCTAAAGGGGTTCCCTTTAATGCATCTCCCACTGGGTACATCTCAGTAGTCTAAAGGGGTTCCCTATAATGCATCTCCCACTCGGTACATCTCAGTAGTCTAAAGGGGTTCCCTATAATGCATCTCAGTAGTCTAAAGGGGTTCCCTATAATACATCTCAGTAGTCTAAAGGGGTTCCCTATAATACATCTCAGTAGTTTAAAGGGGTTGCCTATAATGCACCTCCCACTGGGTACATCTCAGTTGTCCAAAGGGGTTCCCTATAATGCATCTCCCACTGGGTACATATCAGTAGTCTAAAGGGGTTTCCTATAATGCATCTCCCACTGGGTGCATCTCAGTAGTCTAAAGGGTTCACTACAATGCATCTCCCACTGGGTACATCTCAGTAGTCTAAAGGGTTCACTATAATGCATCTCCCACTGGGTACATCTCAGTAGTCTAAAGGGTTCACTATAATGCATCTCAGTAGTCTAAAGGGTTCCCTATAATGCATCTCCCACTGGGTACATATCAGTAGTCTAAAGGGGTTCCCTATAATGCATCTCCCACTGGATACATCTCAGTAGTCTAAAGGGGTTCCCTATAATGCATCTCCCACTGGGTACATCTCAGTAGTCTAAAGGGATTCCCTATAATGCATCTCAGTAGTCTAAAGGGGTTCCCTATAATGCATCTCCCACTGGGTACATCTCAGTATTCTAAAGGGGTTCCCTATAATGCTTCTCCCACTGGGTACATCTCAGTAGTCTAAAGGGGTTCCCTATAATGCTTCTCCCACTGAGTACATCTCAGTAGTCTAAAGGGTTCCTACAATACATCTCAGTAGTCTAAAGGGGTTCCCTATAATACATCTCAGTAGTCTAAAGGGTTCCCTATAATACATCTCAGTAGTCTAAAGGGGTTCACTACAATGCATCTCCCACTGGGTACATCTCAGTAGTCTAAAGGGGTTCACTATAATGCATCTCCCACTGGGTACATCTCAGTAGTCTAAAGGGGTTCACTATAATGCATCTCCCACTGGGTACATCTCAGTATTCTAAAGGGGTTCCCTATAATGCTTCTCCCACTGGGTACATCTCAGTAGTCTAAAGGGATTCCCTATAATGCATCTCCCACTGGGTACATCTCAGTAGTCTAAAGGGGTTCCCTATAATGCATCTCCCACTGGGTACATCTCAGTAGTCTAAAGGGGTTCCCTATAATGCACCTCAGTAGTCTAAAGGGGTTCCCTATAATGCTTCTCCCACTGGATACATCTCAGTAGTCTAAACGGTTCCCTATAATGCTTCTCCCACTGGATACATCTCAGTAGTCTAACGGGGTTCCCTATAATGCATCTCCCACTGGGTACATCTCAGTAGTCTAAACGGTTCATTATAATGCTTCTCCCACTGGATACATCTCAGTAGTCTAAAGGGGTTCCCTATAATGCATCTCCCACTGGATACATCTCAGTAGTCTAAAGGGGTTCCCTATAATGCATCCATCTCCCACTGGGTACATCTCAGTAGTCTAAACGGTTCCCTATAATGCATCTCCCACTGGGTACATCTCAGTAGTCTAAAGGGGTTCCCTATAATGCATCTCAGTAGTCTAAAGGGGTTCCCTATAATGCATCTCCCACTGGGTACATCTCAGTAGTCTAAAGGGGTTCCCTATAATGCATCTCAGTAGTTTAAAGGGGTTCCCTATAATGCATCTCAGTAGTCTAAAGGGGTTCCCTATAATACATCTCAGTAGTCTAAAGGGGTTCCCTATAATACATCTCAGTAGTTTAAAGGGGTTGCCTATAATGCACCTCCCACTGGGTACATCTCAGTTGTCCAAAGGGGTTCCCTATAATGCATCTCCCACTGGGTACATATCAGTAGTCTAAAGGGGTTTCCTATAATGCATCTCCCACTGGGTGCATCTCAGTAGTCTAAAGGGGTTCACTACAATGCATCTCCCACTGGGTACATCTCAGTAGTCTAAAGGGGTTCACTATAATGCATCTCCCACTGGGTACATCTCAGTAGTCTAAAGGGGTTCACTATAATGCATCTCAGTAGTCTAAAGGGGTTCCCTATAATGCATCTCCCACTGGGTACATATCAGTAGTCTAAAGGGGTTCCCTATAATGCATCTCCCACTGGATACATCTCAGTAGTCTAAAGGGGTTCCCTATAATGCATCTCCCACTGGGTACATCTCAGTAGTCTAAAGGGGTTCCCTATAATGCATCTCAGTAGTCTAAAGGGGTTCCCTATAATGCATCTCCCACTGGGTACATCTCAGTATTCTAAAGGGGTTCCCTATAATGCTTCTCCCACTGGGTACATCTCAGTAGTCTAAAGGGGTTCCCTATAATGCTTCTCCCACTGAGTACATCTCAGTAGTCTAAAGGGGTTCCCTACAATACATCTCAGTAGTCTAAAGGGGTTCCCTATAATACATCTCAGTAGTCTAAAGGGGTTCCCTATAATACATCTCAGTAGTCTAAAGGGGTTCACTACAATGCATCTCCCACTGGGTACATCTCAGTAGTCTAAAGGGGTTCACTATAATGCATCTCCCACTGGGTACATCTCAGTAGTCTAAAGGGGTTCACTATAATGCATCTCCCACTGGGTACATCTCAGTATTCTAAAGGGGTTCCCTATAATGCTTCTCCCACTGGGTACATCTCAGTAGTCTAAAGGGATTCCCTATAATGCATCTCCCACTGGGTACATCTCAGTAGTCTAAAGGGGTTCCCTATAATGCATCTCCCACTGGGTACATCTCAGTAGTCTAAAGGGTTCCCTATAATGCACCTCAGTAGTCTAAAGGGTTCCCTATAATGCTTCTCCCACTGGATACATCTCAGTAGTCTAAACGGTTCCCTATAATGCTTCTCCCACTGGATACATCTCAGTAGTCTAAAGGGGTTCCCTATAATGCATCTCCCACTGGATACATCTCAGTAGTCTAAAGGGTTCCCTATAATGCATCTCCCACTGGGTATATCTCAGTAGTCTAAACGGTTCCCTATAATGCTTCTCCCACTGGGTACATCTCAGTAGTCTAAAGGGGTTCCCTATAATGTACCCAGTGGGAGATGGATGTTATGGGGAACCCTTTAGACTACTGAGATGTATCTGGGGAGATGCATTATAGGGAATCCCTTTAGACTACTGAGATGTACCCAGTGGGAGATGGATGCATCTCAGTAGTCTAAAGGTGTTCCCTATAATGCATCTCAGTAGTCTAAAGGGGTTCCCTATAATGCATCTCCCACTGGTACATCTCAGTAGTCTAAAGGGGTTCCCTATAATGCATCTCAGTAGTCTAAAGGGGTTCCCTATAATACATCTCAGTAGTCTAAAGAGGTTCCCTATAATACATCTCAGTAGTCTAAAGGGGTTCCCTATAATGCATCTCAGTAGTCTAAAGGGGTTCCCTATAATGCATCTCAGTAGTCTAAAGGGGTTCCCTATAATGCATCTCAGTAGTCTAAAGGGGTTCCCTATAATACATCTCAGTAGTCTAAAGGGGTTCCCTATAATGCATCTCAGTAGTCTAAAGGGGTTCCCTGTAATGCATCTCAGTAGTCTAAAGGGGTTCCCTATAATACATCTCAGTAGTCTTAAGGGGTTCCCTGTAATGCATCTCAGTAGTCTAAAGGGGTTCCCTATAATGCATCTCCCACTGGGTACATCTCAGTAGTCTAAAGGGGTTCCCTATAATGCATCTCCCACTGGGTACATCTCAGTAGTCTAAAGGGGTTCCCTATAATGCATCTCAGTAGTCTAAAGGGGTTCCCTGTAATGCATCTCAGTAGTCTAAAGGGGTTCCCTATAATGCATCTCAGTAGTCTAAAGGGGTTCCCTATAATGCATATCAGTAGTCTAAAGGGGTTCCCTATAATGCACCTCCCACTGGGTACATCTCAGTTGCCCAAAGGGGTTCCCTATAATGCATCTCCCACTGGGTACATCTCAGTAGTCTAAAGGGATTCCCTATAATGCTTCTCCCACTGGGTACATCTCAGTAGTCTAAAGGGATTCCCTATAATGCATCTCCCACTGGGTACATCTCAGTAGTTTAAAGGGGTTCCCTATAATGCATCTCCCACTGGGTACATCTCAGTAGTCTAAAGGGGTTCCCTATAATGCATCTCCCACTGGGTACATCTCAGTAGTCTAAAGGGGTTCCCTATAATGCACCTCAGTAGTCTAAAGGGGTTCCCTATAATACATCTCAGTAGTCTAAAGGGGTTCCCTATAATGAACCTCAGTAGTCTAAAGGGGTTCCCTATGATGCATCTCCCACTGGGTACATCTCAGTAGTCTAAAGGGGTTCCCTATAATGCATCTCCCACTGGGTACATCTCAGTAGTCTAAAGGGGTTCCCTATAATGCATCTCAGTAGTCTAAAGGGGTTCCCTATAATGCACCTCCCACTGGGTACATCTCAGTAGTCTAAAGGGGATCCCTGTAATGCATCTCAGTAGTCTAAAGGGGTTCCCTATAATGCATCTCAGTAGTCTAAAGGGGTTCCCTATAATGCATCTCAGTAGTCTAAAGGGGTTCCCTGTAATGCATCTCAGTAGTCTAAAGGGGTTCCCTATAATGCATCTCAGTAGTCTAAAGGGGTTCCCTATAATGCACCTCCCACTGGGTACATCTCAGTTGCCCAAAGGGGTTCCCTATAATGCATCCCCCACTGGGTACATATCAGTAGTCTAAAGGGGTTTCCTATAATGCATCTCCCACTGGGTACATCTCAGTAGTCTAAAGGGGTTCCCTATAATGCATATCCCACTGGGTACATCTCAGTAGTCTAAAGGGGTTCCCTATAATGCATCTCCCACTGGGTACATCTCAGTAGTCTAAAGGGTTTCCCTTTAATGCATCTCCCACTGGGTGCATCTCAGTAGTCTAAAGGGGTTCCCTATAATGCATCTCAGTAGTCTAAAGGGGTTCCCTATAATGCATTTCCCACTGGGTACATCTCAGTAGTCTAAAGGGGTTCCCTATAATGCATCTCCCACTGGGTACATCTCAGTAGTCTAAAGGGGTTCCCTATAATGCATCTCAGTAGTCTAAAGGGGTTCCCTATAATGCATCTCCCACTGGATACATCTCAGTAGTCTAAAGGGGTTCCCTATAATGCATCTCCCACTGGATACATCACAGTAGTCTAAAGGGGTTCCCTATAATGCATCTCCCACTGGGTACATCTCAGTAGTCTAAAGGGGTTCCCTATAATGCATCTCAGTAGTCTAAAGGGGTTCCCTATAATGCATCTCCCACTGGGTACATCTCAGTAGTCTAAAGGGGTTCCCTATAATGCTTCTCCCACTGGGTACATCTCAGTAGTCTAAAGGGGTTCCCTATAATGCTTCTCCCACTGGGTACATCTCAGTAGTCTAAAGGGGTTCCCTATAATGCATCTCCCACTGGGTACATCTCAGTAGTCTATAGTGAAGTGGTTCCCTTTCCTTTCCATCCTTTTGTTATTTTCATTGACCTTAAAGAGTTTGAGGTCAAATGAAATAAGCTGATAGTTTTCAGCAATATTGCTTCCACCTATCCTGTGTTTTCATATCAGAATAAAGAAGCGGAAGCAATTTTAGACCATTGAGATACACCCCTGTGTGTCCTGCCTCAAGTCCCCCAACTAACCGCAGGAGCACTTGTTCGAATAGGCCATTTCTTTATGATGGTTTAAACTGCACCCTGTAAATTTTCCTTGGCGTCGTGAAGGTAGAGAACAATCGCCGCTGGCTGTGAAATGCAGCCCGGCACGCTCCAAATGAACACAGTCTGCACCAAAATGGCCGTCCTCACAGGGCTCAGGCAAGGCCTCATTAGTAATGTTTGGCTCCACACGCAAAGGGGCTTATTATGGATGAATGACGTCTAGTTAAGCTTAGGAGTTGTTATAGTCTCTGTGGAAGGAGGCAAGCACAAAAATCTCCTGTTTGTTTCCCGGGTTGGCAGTGATGTTATTCAGCTGGCAAGGTGATGCCTTCATGGCCACTTGAGTAAAAAACTCAAGTAAAAAACAATGTGGTTAAAATCATTTATGAGTTTGTGTTGAACCATTTTTGCTTGTTTTCACCGTTCTCCAAATAGCATTTTAGAGTTTTTAAATAGTATAGAAATGCAGTACATGAGCTTCACTAACATTCAGACCCTGGTCAAGGCGCTGGCAAAATCTACCTCACTATAACTCAGACCCTGGTTACGTCCCTGGTAACATCTACCTCACTAAAACTCAGACCCTGGTTACGTCCCTGGTAACATCTACCTCACTAAAACTCAGACCCTGGTTACGGCCCTGGTAACATCTACCTCACTATAACTCAGACCCTGGTTACATCCCTGGTAACATCTACCTCACTAAAACTCAGACCCTGGTTACGTCCCTGGTAACATCTACCTCACTAAAACTCAGACCCTGGTTACGTCCCTGGTAACATCTACCTCACTATAACTCAGACCCTGGTTACGTCCCTGGTAACATCTACCTCACTAAAACTCAGACCCTGGTTACGGCCCTGGTAACATCTACCTCACTAAAACTCAGACCCTGGTTACGGCCCTGGTAACATCTACCTCACTAAAACTCAGACCCTGGTCAAGGCCCTGGCAACATCTACCTCACTAAAACTCAGACCCTGGTTACGTCCCTGGTAACATCTACCTCACTATAACTCAGACCCTGGTTACGTCCCTGGTAACATCTACCTCAGACCCTGGTTACGGCCCTGGTAAATCTACCTCTCAGACCCTGGTTACGGCCCTGGTAACATCTACCTCACTAAAACTCAGACCCTGGTTACGGCCCTGGTAACATCTACCTCACTAAAACTCAGACCCTGGTCAAGGCCCTGGCAACATCTACCTCACTAAAACTCAGATCCTGGTTACGTCCCTGGTAACATCTACCTCACTAAAACTCAGATCCTGGTTACGTCCCTGGTAACATCTACCTCACTATAACTCAGACCCTGGTCTAGGCCCTGGCAACATCTACCTCACTAAAACTCAGACCCTGGTTACGGCCCTGGTAACATCTACCTCACTAAAACTCAGACCCTGGTCAAGGCCCTGGCAACATCTACCTCACTAAAACTCAGATCCTGGTTACGTCCCTGGTAACATCTACCTCACTAAAACTCAGACCCTGGTTACGGCCCTGGTAAAATCTACCTCACTAAAACTCAGACCCTGGTAACATCTACCTCACTAAAACTCAGGACCTGGTTACGGCCCTGGTAACATCTACCTCACTATAACTCAGACCCTGGTTACATCCCTGGTAACATCTACCTCACTATAACTCAGACCCTGGTTACGTCCCTGGTAACATCTACCTCACTAAAACTCAGACCCTGGTTACGGCCCTGGTAACATCTACCTTACTATAACTCAGAACCTGGTCAAGGCCCTGGTAACATCTACCTCACAAAAACTCAGACCCTGGTTACGTCCCTTGTAACATCTACCTCACTAAAACTCAGACCCTGGTAACATCGACCTCACTATAACTCAGACCCTGGTCAAGGCCCTGGTAACATCTACCTCACTAAAACTCAGACCCTGGTTACGTCCCTGGTAACATCTACCTCACTAAAACTCAGACCCTGGTTACGTCCCTGGTAACATCTACCTCACTAAAACTCAGGACCTGGTCAAGACCCTGGTAACATCTACCTCACAAAAACTCAGACCCTGGTTACGTCCCTGGTAACATCAACCTCACTATAACTCAGATGCTGGTTACGTCCCTGGTAACATCTACCTCACTAAAACTCAGATCCTGGTTACGTCCCTGGTAACATCTACCTCACTATAACTCAGACCCTGGTCAAGGCCCTGGCAACATCTACCTCACTAAAACTCAGATCCTGGTTACGTCCCTGGTAACATCTACCTCACTAAAACTCAGAACCTGGTCAAGGCACTGCTGACATCTACTTCACTATAACTCAGACGCTGGTTACGTCCCTGGTAACATCTACCTCACTAAAACTCAGACCCTGGTCAAGGCCCTGCTAACATCTACTTCACTATAACTCAGACCCTGGTTACGTCCCTGGTAACATCTACCTCACTAAAACTCAGACCCTGGTTACGTCCCTGGTAACATCTACCTCACTAAAACTCAGACCCTGGTTACGGCCCTGGTAACATCTACCTCACTATAACTCAGACCCTGGTTACGTCCCTGGTAACATCTACCTCACTAAAACTCAGACCCTGGTTACGGCCCTGGTAACATCTACCTCACTATAACTCAGACCCTGGTTACGTCCTTGGTAACATCTACCTCACTAAAACTCAGATCCTGGTTACGTCCCTGGTAACATCTACCTCACTATAACTCAGACCCTGGTCAAGGCCCTGGCAACATCTACCTCACTAAAACTCAGATCCTGGTTACGTCCCTGTTAACATCTACCTCACTAAAACTCAGAACCTGGTCAAGGCCCTGCTGACATCTACTTCACTATAACTCAGACCCTGGTCAGGCCCTGCTAACATCTGACCCTGTTACGTCCCTGGTAACATCTACCTCACTATAACTCAGACCCTGGTTACGTCCCTGGTAACATCTACCTCACTAAAACTCAGACCCTGGTTACGGCCCTGGTAACATCTACCTCACTATAACTCAGACCCTGGTTACGGCCCTGGTAACATCTACCTCACTATAACTCAGACCCTGGTTACGTCCCTGGTAACATCTACCTCACTAAAACTCAGACCCTGGTTACGGCCCTGGTAACATCTACCTCACTAAAACTCAGACCCTGGTTACGGCCCTGGTAACATCTACCTCACTAAAACTCAGACCCTGGTCAAGGCCCTGGCAACATCTACCTCACTATAACTCAGATCCTGGTTACGTCCCTGGTACCATCTACCTCACTAAAACTTAGACCCTGGTCAAGTTCCTGCTAACATCTACTTCACTATAACTCAGACCCTGGTTACGTCCCTGGTAACATCTACCTCACTAAAACTCAGACCCTGGTCAAGGCCCTGCTAACATCTACTTCACTATAACTCAGAACCTGGTCAAGGCCCTGGTAACATCTACCTCACAAAAACTCAGACCCTGGTTACGTCCCTTGTAACATCTACCTCACTAAAACTCAGACCCTGGTAACATCGACCTCACTATAACTCAGACCCTGGTCAAGGCCCTGGTAACATCTACCTCAGTAAAACTCAGACCCTGGTTACGTCCCTGGTAACATCTACCTCACTAAAACTCAGACCCTGGTTACGTCCCTGGTAACATCTACCTCACTAAAACTCAGGACCTGGTCAAGACCCTGGTAACATCTACCTCACAAAAACTCAGACCCTGGTTACGTCCCTGGTAACATCAACCTCACTATAACTCAAATGCTGGTTACGTCCCTGGTAACATCTACCTCACTAAAACTCAGATCCTGGTTACGTCCCTGGTAACATCTACCTCACTATAACTCAGACCCTGGTCAAGGCCCTGGCAACATCTACCTCACTAAAACTCAGATCCTGGTTACGTCCCTGGTAACATCTACCTCACTAAAACTCAGAACCTGGTCAAGGCACTGCTGACATCTACTTCACTATAACTCAGACCCTGGTTACGTCCCTGGTAACATCTACCTCACTAAAACTCAGACCCTGGTCAAGGCCCTGCTAACATCTACTTCACTATAACTCAGACCCTGGTTACGTCCCTGGTAACATCTACCTCACTAAAACTCAGACCCTGGTTACGTCCCTACCTAACATCTACCTCACTATAACTCAGACCCTGGTTACGTCCCTGGTAACATCTACCTCACTAAAACTCAGACCCTGGTTACGGCCCTGGTAACATCTACCTCACTATAACTCAGACCCTGGTTACGTCCTTGGTAACATCTACCTCACTAAAACTCAGATCCTGGTTACGTCCCTGGTAACATCTACCTCACTATAACTCAGACCCTGGTCAAGGCCCTGGCAACATCTACCTCACTAAAACTCAGATCCTGGTTACGTCCCTGTTAACATCTACCTCACTAAAACTCAGAACCTGGTCAAGGCCCTGCTGACATCTACTTCACTATAACTCAGACCCTGGTCAAGGCCCTGCTAACATCTACTTCACTATAACTCAGACCCTGGTTACGTCCCTGGTAACATCTACCTCACTATAACTCACACCCTGGTTACGTCCCTGGTAACATCTACCTCACTAAAACTCAGACCCTGGTTACGGCCCTGGTAACATCTACCTCACTATAACTCAGACCCTGGTTACGGCCCTGGTAACATCTACCTCACTATAACTCAGACCCTGGTTACGTCCCTGGTAACATCTACCTCACTAAAACTCAGACCCTGGTTACGGCCCTGGTAACATCTACCTCACTAAAACTCAGACCCTGGTTACGGCCCTGGTAACATCTACCTCACTAAAACTCAGACCCTGGTCAAGGCCCTGGCAACATCTACCTCACTATAACTCAGATCCTGGTTACGTCCCTGGTAACATCTACCTCACTATAACTCAGACCCTGGTCAAGGCCCTGGTAACATCTACCTCACTAAAACTCAGATCCTGGTTACGTCCCTGGTAACATCTACCTCACTAAAACTTAGACCCTGGTCAAGTTCCTGCTAACATCTACTTCACTATAACTCAGACCCTGGTTACGTCCCTGGTAACATCTACCTCACTAAAACTCAGACCCTGGTCAAGGCCCTGCTAACATCTACTTCACTATAACTCAGACCCTGGTTACGTCCCTGGTAACATCTACCTCACTAAAACTCAGACCCTGGTTACGTCCCTGGTAACATCTACCTCACTAAAACTCAGACCCTGGTCAAGGCCCTGCTAACATCTACTTCACTATAACTCAGACCCTGGTTACGTCCCTGGTAACATCTACCTCACTAAAACTCAGACCCTGGTTACGTCCCTGGTAACATCAACCTCACTATAACTCAGACGCTGGTTACGTCCCTGGTAACATCGACCTCACTATAACTCAGACCCTGGTCAAGGCCCTGGTAACATCTACCTCACTAAAACTCAGACCCTGGTTCCGTCCCTGGTAACATCTACCTCACTAAAACTCAGGACCTGGTCAAGACCCTGGTAACATCTACCTCACAAAAACTCAGACCCTGGTTACGGCCCTGGTAACATCAACCTCACTAAAACTCAGATCCTGGTTACGTCCCTGGTAACATCTACCTCACTAAAACTCAGACCCTGGTCAAGGCCCTGCTAACATCTACCTCACTAAAACTCAGATCCTGGTTACGTCCCTGGTAACATCTACCTCACTATAACTCAGACCCTGGTTACGTCCCTGGTAACATCTACCTCACTAAAACTCAGACCCTGGTTACGGCCCTGGTAACATCTACCTCACTAAAACTCAGGCCCTGGTCAAGGCCCTGGTAACATCTACCTCACAAAAACTCAGACCCTGGTTACGTCCCTGGTAACATCTACCTCACTATAACTCAGACCCTGGTTACGTCCCTGGTAATATCTACCTCACTAAAACTCAGACCCTTGTTACGGCCCTGGTAACATCTACCTCACTAAAACTCAGGCCCTGGTCAAGGCCCTGGTAACATCTACCTCACAAAAACTCAGACCCTGGTTACGTCCCTGGTAACATCAACCTCACTATAACTCAGACGCTGGTTACTTCCCTGGTAACATCTACCTCACTAAAACTCAGATCCTGGTTACGTCTCTGGTAACATCTACCTCACTATAACTCAGACCCTGGTCAAGGCCCTGGCAACATCTACCTCACTAAAACTCAGGCCCTGGTCAAGGCCCTGGTAACATCTACCTCACAAAAACTCAGACCCTGGTTACGTCCCTGGTAACATCTACCTCACTATAACTCAGACCCTGGTTACGTCCCTGGTAACATCTACCTCACTAAAACTCAGACCCTTGTTACGGCCCTGGTAACATCTACCTCACTAAAACTCAGGCCCTGGTCAAGGCCCTGGTAACATCTACCTCACAAAAACTCAGACCCTGGTTACGTCCCTGGTAACATCAACCTCACTATAACTCAGACGCTGGTTACGTCCCTGGTAACATCTACCTCACTAAAACTCAGATCCTGGTTACGTCTCTGGTAACATCTACCTCACTATAACTCAGACCCTGGTCAAGGCCCTGGCAACATCTACCTCACTAAAATTCAGATCCTGGTTACGTCCCTGGTAACATCTACCTCACTAAAACTCAGACCCTGGTCAAGGCCCTGCTAACATCTACTTCACTATAACTCAGACCCTGGTTACGTCCCTGGTAACATCTACCTCACTAAAACTCAGACCCTGGTTACGTCTCTGGTAACATCTACCTCACTATAACTCAGACCCTGGTCAAGGCCCTGGCAACATCTACCTCACTATAACTCAGACCCTGGTTACGTCCCTGGTAACATCTACCTCACTAAAACTCAGACCCTGGTTACGGCCCTGGTAACATCTACCTCACTATAACTCAGACGCTGGTTACGTCCCTGGTAACATCTACCTCACTAAAACTCAGATCCTGGTTACGTCTCTGGTAACATCTACCTCACTATAAAGAGACCCTGGTCAAGGCCCTGGCAACATCTACCTCACTAAAACTCAGATCCTGGTTACGTCCCTGGTAACATCTACCTCACTAAAACTCAGACCCTGGTCAAGGCCCTGCTAACATCTACTTCACTATAACTCAGACCCTGGTTACGTCCCTGGTAACATCTACCTCACTAAAACTCAGACCCTGGTCAAGGCCCTGCTAACATCTACTTCACTATAACTCAGACCCTGGTTACTTCCCTGGTAACATCTACCTCACTAAAACTCAGACCCTGGTTACGTCCCTGGTAACATCTACCTCACTATAACTCAGACTCTGGTTACGGCCCTGGTAACATCTACCTCACTAAAACTCAGACCCTGGTTACGGCCCTGGTAACATCTACCTCACTATAAATCAGACCCTGGTTACGTCCCTGGTAACATCAACCTCACTATAACTCAGACGCTGGTTACGTCCCTGGTAACATCTACCTCACTAAAACTCAGATCCTGGTTACGTCTCTGGTAACATCTACCTCACTATAACTCAGACCCTGGTCAAGGCCCTGGCAACATCTACCTCACTAAAACTCAGGCCCTGGTCAAGGCCCTGGTAACATCTACCTCACAAAAACTCAGACCCTGGTTACGTCCCTGGTAACATCTACCTCACTATAACTCAGACCCTGGTTACGTCCCTGGTAATATCTACCTCACTAAAACTCAGACCCTTGTTACGGCCCTGGTAACATCTACCTCACTAAAACTCAGGCCCTGGTCAAGGCCCTGGTAACATCTACCTCACTAAAACTCAGACCCTGGTTACGTCCCTGGTAACATCAACCTCACTATAACTCAGACGCTGGTTACGTCCCTGGTAACATCTACCTCACTAAAACTCAGATCCTGGTTACGTCTCTGGTAACATCTACCTCACTATAACTCAGACCCTGGTCAAGGCCCTGGCAACATCTACCTCACTAAAATTCAGATCCTGGTTACGTCCCTGGTAACATCTACCTCACTATAACTCAGACTCTGGTTACGGCCCTGGTAACATCTACCTCACTAAAACTCAGACCCTGGTTACGGCCCTGGTAACATCTACCTCACTATAAATCAGACCCTGGTTATGTCCCTGGTAACATCTACCTCACTATAACTCAGACCCTGGTTACGTCCCTGGTAACATCTACCTCACTAAAACTCAGACCCTGGTTACGTCCCTGGTAACATCTACCTCACTAAAACTCAGACCCTGGTTACGGCACTGGTAACATCTACATTACTATAAATCAGACCCTGGTTACGTCCCTGGTAACATCTACCTCACTATAACTCAGATCCTGGTCAAGGCCCTGGCAAACTCTACCTCACTAAAACTCAGATCCTGGTTACGTCCCTGGTAACATCTACCTCACTAAAACTCAGACCCTGGTCAAGGCCCTGCTAACATCTACCTCACTAAAACTCAGATCCTGGTTACAGCCCTGGTAACATCTACCTCACTATAACTCAGACCCTGGTTACGTCCCTGGTAACATCTACCTCACTATAACTCAGACCCTGGTTACGTCCCTGGTAACATCTACCTCACTAAAACTCAGACCCTGGTTACGGCCCTGGTAACATCTACCTCACTATAACTCAGACCCTGGTCAAGGCCCTGGCAACATCTACCTCACTAAAATTCAGATCCTGGTTACGTCCCTGGTAACATCTACCTCACTAAAACTCAGACCCTGGTCAAGGCCCTGCTAACATCTACTTCACTATAACTCAGACTCTGGTTTTGTCCCTGGTAACATCTACCTCACTAAAACTCAGACCCTGGTCAAGGCCCTGGTAACATCTACCTCACTAAAACTCAGACCCTGGTTACGTCTCTGGTAACATCTACCTCACTATAACTCAGACCCTGGTCAAGGCCCTGGCAACATCTACCTCACTATAACTCAGACCCTGGTTACGTCCCTGGTAACATCTACCTCACTAAAACTCAGACCCTGGTTACGGCCCTGGTAACATCTACCTCACTATAAACAGACCCTGGTCAAGGCCCTGGCAACATCTACCTCACTAAAACTCAGATCCTGGTTACGTCCCTGGTAACATCTACCTCACTAAAACTCAGACCCTGGTCAAGGCCCTGCTAACATCTACTTCACTATAACTCAGACCCTGGTTACGTCCCTGGTAACATCTACCTCACTAAAACTCAGACCCTGGTCAAGGCCCTGCTAACATCTACTTCACTATAACTCAGACCCTGTTTACGTCCCTGGTAACATCTACCTCACTAAAACTCAGACCCTGGTTACGTCCCTGGTAACATCTACCTCACTATAACTCAGACTCTGGTTACGTCCTGGTAACATCTACCTCACTAAAACTCAGACCCTGGTTACGGCACTGGTAACATCTACATTACTATAAATCAGACCCTGGTTACGTCCCTGGTAACATCTACCTCACTATAACTCAGACCCTGGTTACGTCCCTGGTAACATCTACCTCACTAAAACTCAGACCCTGGTTACGTCCCTGGTAACATCTACCTCACTATAACTCAGACCCTGGTTAACATCTCCCTGGTAACATCTACCTCACTAAAACTCAGACCCTGGTTACGGCCCTGGTAACATCTACCTCACTATAACTCAGACCCTGGTTACGTCCCTGGTAACATCTACCTCACTATAACTCAGACCCTGGTTACGTCCCTGGTAACATCTACCTCACTAAAACTCAGACCCTGGTTACGGCCCTGGTAACATCTACCTCACTATAACTCAGACCCTGGTTACGTCCCTGGTAACATCTACCTCACTAAAACTCAGACCCTGGTTACGGCCCTGGTAACATCTACCTCACTAAAACTCAGACCCTGGTCAAGGCCCTGGCAACATCTACCTCACTATAACTCAGACCCTGGTTACGTCCCTGGTAACATCTACCTCACTAAAACTCAGACCCTGGTTACGTCCCTGGTAACATCTACCTCACTAAAACTCAGACCCTGGTTACGGCCCTGGTAACATCTACCTCACTAAAACTCAGACCCTGGTCAAGGCCCTGGCAACATCTACCTCACTATAACTCAGACCCTGGTTACGTCCCTGGTAACATCTACCTCACTAAAACTCAGACCCTGGTTAAACATCTACCTCACTAAAACTCAGACCCTGGTTACGTCCCTGGTAACATCTACCTCACTAAAACTCAGACCCTGGTTACGGCCCTGGTAACATCTACCTCACTAAAACTCAGACCCTGGTCAAGGCCCTGGCAACATCTACCTCACTAAAACTCACATCCTGGTTACGTCCCTGGTAACATCTACCTCACTAAAATTCAGACCCTGGTTACGGCCCTGGTAACATCTACCTCACTAAAACTCAGACCCTGGTCACGTCCCTGGTAACATCTCACTCACAAAAGCTCAGACCCTGGTTACGGCCCTGGTAACATCTACCTCACTAAAACTCAGACCCTGGTCAAGGCCCTGGTAACATCTACTTCACTAAAACTCAGACCCTGGTTACGTCCCTGGTAACATCTACTTCACTAAAACTCAGACCCTGGTCACAGCCCTGGTAACATCTACCTCACTAAAACTCAGACCCTAGTCATGGCCCTGGTAACATCTACCTCACTAAAACTCAGACCCTGGTAACATATACCTCACTAAAACTCAGACCCTGGTCACGGCCCTGGTAACATCTACCTCACTAAAACTCAGACCCTGGTTACGTCCCTGGTAACATCTACCTCACTAAAACTCAGACCCTGGTCACTGCCCTGGTAACATCTACCTCACTAAAACTCAGACCCTTGTCACGGCCCTGGTAACATCTACCTCACTAAAACTCAGACCCTGGTTACGTCCCTGGTAACATCTACCTCACTAAAACTCAGACCCTGGTTACTGCCCTGGTAACATCTACCTCACTAAAACTCAGACCCTGGTTATGTCCCTGGTAACATCTACCTCACTAAAACTCAGACCCTGGTTACGGCCCTGGTAACATCTACCTCACTAAAACTCAGACCCCGGTCACGGCCCTGGAGTTGAACCGTCTCAGAAACCTCTCTGCTTTACGTGCAGCAATCGTTAAGTGTTATGGAATGTTTTGAAATGTGTTTTTGTTGTTCAGAGCTCTATAGAGGAGCATCAACCATGATGTACCTGTATCTGTTGCGTCCCTTCATGATGATGTCATCCATATCTGCATGATCAGGAAGAAACCCATTTTCATTCACTCCCAAGTCAACAGTTATAGGGTAGTGAGTCAACACTCTGTAGCTAATAGACTATATCTTAGCTATATCTTAGCTGACCATCAAAGTATCCGCATTTAAGAGAGGCCAGTTCAGAGGTCAAAAGATACAGGGGGGTGTGGTATCCTGACGGGACACATTCAAACATCCTTTGATATAGACTAGTTCTTAGCTTGTTAAAGAGGGATGGTGCATTAATGTGATTTATATTTCATGTGCAAAGTGGCAATTGACTCACTAAACACACGTGTGAGTCCGCCAGATCAGAGACAGCAGGGATGACCAGGGATGTTCTCTTGATAAGTGCGTGAGTTGGAGATAGTTGTCCTGTCCTGCTAAGCATTCAAAATGGTACGTGGACTTTTGGATGTCAGAGAAAATGTATGGAGTAAAAAGTGTATTATTTTCTTTAGGAATGTAGTGAAGTAAAAATGGTCTAAAATATAAATAAAGTATTGTTTACTTAAGTACTTTACACCACTGTGTGCGTGTGTGTGTGGCTTTATTCTCTGTATTTCCGGCTTAATGTAAAAGCACCCAGGACCCAGACACAATCAACACCAGTATACTGGGGGCTTTTGACAAGTGAAGAAAACACTATTGTGGTCATGGGGCTTATTGGGGCTTATGTACATTACTCCTTCCTGTTTTTATGCCATTGTTAATCTCAGATATGTGATCTGAAACCATAACACACAGTACATAATGCCTTCTCTCTCTTTTTGTCTGTGTGTGTGACTAGTGTACTCTCTAGGCGTGCGGATGTACACAATGTCCTCTACCATTATCTTTGACACACACACACACACACACACACACACACACACACACACACACACACACACACACACACACACACACACACACACACACACACACACACACACTCTCTCTCTCTCTCTGCCTCAAGTGCAGAGGTCAGGAGAGTCAGGAGATCAGACAAGGAACAAATAAAAAGGGAGGACGGAGATGGAAGACCGTTGATGCTTCTCTCTTTTTTTCTCTCTCTTTCTTTCTCTCCCCTCTCTCTTGCTCTCTCTCTCTTTCTCTCTCTCCACTCTTTCTCTCCCCTCTCTTTCTCTCTCTCATGCTCTCCTGCTCCCTCTCTCTCGCGCTCTCGCTCCGTCTCACTGTACCCAGACTGTCTAAATAGCAGTCGTCCCTGTCAGATTAATAGTATGGGTGACTGTAGCAATGCTGCCCTACATAAGCAGCCCATTTACTGAGTACCCACTCTCTGATGTGCAGGGGGGGACACGTCACAAATACCAACCCCCTTCAGTGATTGTTTCTGCTCCTGAGATGTTTTGAAAGACCTGTCTGTGGCATTCAATGCACAGAAAGATGTGAAAGCATCCACTCTTCCCTCCACAAGCCCTTTTTAATCCATCATCGCTGGGTTGTTTCCCTGCCGTCTCAGGGGAAGGAGCAGTTTTCTCTTTTGGACAGCAGTGATGCAATCACAACAAAGTTAGCCTCTTCCTCATTTTAGAGAATGTGGTGGATCTTTTGTAATGATTCAGCAATGAGTAATCCTCACGTGTAAATACAGAAAAATAGGGAGTGGGTAGAATTTGGTTGCAGATAAAGGGAAAATGGATCAATATTTTAGTTCTAAATGGATGTATAAATGTTATTACATTGATACATGTAACATGTTATGAAAGGAAATAGGCCTTTAGTGGTGAAACCAAATAGAGAAAGTAAGTAGTCAACATTTGGTGTTGGATTTGGCTGACTGTCAACACCAGAAACACGATACCAAGAATGTATTCAAGCAGTGGCTGAATGTTAAACTAGCGCAAGGCTAAGATCATCTGACTGCCAATGTAATCTAGTAGCCTACACTCCCACAATATGTGGACAGTACACACAGGTACACACAAATCATGCAACCTTCCAAAGAAAAGCTGTTTGCTGGGACATTATATGCCTAGTGATAGTTGTATTGGATTTTACTTCTGGTACTGGTAACTCCGGTAGCCTACATTTCGCAATTATATCTACTGAGAGCGTTTAAATGATTCACCTTTATTGGCTATTTGTGTTTATATGCCTTAGTTTCCACATCAAGCTGGACCTATATTCTCTATGATTAGAGAGTGATGGAGTGTTTCTTCATGTGGTCACGGCTGTTAGGGAAACGGAGCCAAACCGAGTTTGCCCTCATCTGCATCACAGAGATCAAGGGTCATCTCACAGGGCACTGTGACTCGGCCGCCTGTCGGGCCGTGAATAAGGCCCTCTGTTCCCCCTGCATGCTTGCCTCCCTTTCACTAAGCAGCTGGAGCGGGATCAGCTGACCCACCGGCCAAAACCACTCTGTCATGTAGGACAGCCAGTCTGTCTGTCTGGCTGGCTGGCTGGCTGGCATTCATCCATTAATTTCTGGAGGTGTAGATAGGAAGACAGAAGTGAGAGGAGGAATTGACTTGTCCTCTAAAATAGGGTAGGAGAGGAGATGAGAGGGGGTCGCCAGTGAGAGTAGGGGGAAAGGGGAAAGCGAGAGAAGAGCTATAGTACCTTGTCTTCTCCGAGTGATGGAGATAGAGAGAGTGAGAAGGGAATGCTAGATATCACAGGAAGAAAATATTTGCATGGTATTTTGAGATGACCTGGTCTGGTATGGTCTGAGACTTGTGTATTTGCTACCAGAGGTATTTATGGTTTCCACGGGGCGAAGGTCAGATCATGAGGGCGGCAGAACTGGTTTGGACAATATCCCGCTGAGCAGACCTGGGTTCAAATACTATTTGAAATAATTTTAAATACTTCGTCTGTGCTCGATTGAGCTTGCTTGTTGCGATGAAACCAATAGAACTGTCCCAAAAGTGCAAACCCCACCCTCCTGGTACACCAGGCAAGCTAAAGTATAAACTGAAATTATTTGAACGATTTCAAATGGTATTTGAACCCAGATCTGGCTCTGAGCCCAACAGCTGTTATGGCCAGATGCCAGTCATAGTAACAGAGAAACTGTAGCATTTGTGAGTCAGTCTCCAGTCCTGTTAGACTCTCTGTAAACACACTGCGAATTAAGAGAAAAAAATGTACCACGCTCTCTCTACCCAGTTGTGTGTGAACTGAGCCAACTTGTGTTATTCTATATATTAAGCTGACACAGTGACACACACACACTACCAAACACTATCATGGTCGACTCAACAGAAGGTTGATTTTCGGAGTCAAACAGCATCGGTAGTATTATTGAGAGTTGTGAACACAGAAAAAGTGAACAAATGCATTTTTTTAATTTTTTTATTTCACCTTTATTTAACCAGGTAGGCTAGTTGAGAACAAATTCTCATTTGCAACTGCGACCTGGCCAAGATAAAGCATAGCAGTGTGAACAGACAACACAGAGTTACACATGGAGTAAACAATTAACAAGTCAATAACACAGTAGAAAAAAAGGGGAGTCTATATACATTGTGTGCAAAAGGCATGAGGAGGTAGGCAAATAATTACAATTCTGAAGATAGAGTTGTATCTTTCCACTGATGGTGACCATCTTCATATGAAACCTTCAGGGCTATGTGCTACACTGTTACACCACCAGCCCAGCTCAAGTTTCTTTCTCTCCTTCTGTAGCCATTTTCACAAAGAGACGGGTTGTAGCTTACCAGAATGCATGACTCAATTAGGCCTCTTTAGCCCTCCCATACTGTCCAGTTCTGTGACCCATCCACATACAGGTAACTGACCCATCCACATACAGGTAACTGACCCATCCACATACAGGTAACTGACCCATCCACATACAGGTAACTGACCCATCCACATACAGGTAACTGACCCATCCACATACAGGTAACTGACCCATCCACATACAGGTAACTGACCCATCCACATACAGGTAACTGATCCATCCACATACAGGTAACTGACCCATCCACATACAGGTAACTGACCCATCCACATACAGGTAACTGACCCATCTTCTAGTGGTGTGGGGGCTGTGCTTTGGCAAAGTGGGTGGGGTTATATCCTTCCTGTTTGGCCCTGTCCGGGGGTGTCCTCGGGTGGAGCCACAGTGTTTCCTGACCCCTCCGGTCTCCGCCTCCATTATTTATGCTGCAGTAGCTTATGTGTCGGGGGGCTAGGGTCAGTTTGTTATATCTGGAGTACTTCTCCTGTCCTATCTGGTGTCCTGTGTGAATTTAAGTATGCTCTCTCTAATTCTCTCTTTCTCTCTTTCTTTCTCTCTCTCGGAGGACCTGAGCCCTAGGACCATGCCCCAGGACTACCTGACATGATGACTCCTTGCTGTCCCCAGTCCACCTAGCCGTGCTGCTGCTCCAGTTTCAACTGTTCTGCCTGTGATTATTATTATTTGACCATGCTGGTCATTTATGAACATTTGAACATCTTGGCCATGTTCTGTTACAATCTCCACCGGACACAGCCAGAAGAGGACTGGCCACCCCACATAGCTTGGTTCCTCTCTCGGTTTCTTCCTAGGTTTTGGCCTTTCTAGGGAGTTTTTCCCTGCCACAGTGCTTCTACACCTGCATTGCTTGCTGTTTGGGGTTTTAGGCTGGGTTTCTGTACAGCACTTTGAGATATCAGCTGATGTACGAAGGTCTATATAAATACATTTGATTTGATTTGATCCACATACAGGTAACTGACCCATCCACATACAGGTAACTGACCCATCCACATACAGGTAACTGACCCATCCACATACAGGTAACTGACCCATCCACATACAGGTAACTGACCCATCCACATACAGGTAACTGACCCATCCACATACAGGTAACTGACCCATCCACATACAGGTAACTGCCACAACAAAGGAAACATAAAGTGTCTTAACAGGGCTTTGGGCCTCTTACTCTACATTCTGGTCCCAGATCTGTAACAGCACAAACAGGACTGGGACAAGGCTTTGTATATTTGCATGGGCAGAACAGTGTTAACAGCAGAGCAAAAGAGGAAGTTAGAGCGTTACTCATGCCAGTTCATCTCCAGTGTTTACATATCACATGCCTCTCTTGGGTTGGTTAATCAGAGGTCGTGTTGTATTTGCTCTGTTCGGAATACAAGCAGGGGCAAGACTGATTCGCTATTCGTTTGGTTTGAATAGGGAGATCAGCATAGACAAAAGGTTCTCTCAGAGGAGACTGTTAATGCCAATCAACAGAGCGCAACACACACGTATGGTGGCAGGAAGGAGCGAACACATTCTCTTTCACACTCTCTCACACACACACACACACACACACACACACACACACACACACACACACACACACACACACACACACACACACACACACACACACACACACACACACACACACACACACACACACACACACACACACACACACTCATTATTGGCCTTGAGTGGTGTTACTTCAGGGACCAACAGATAACACTAAGGGCATGTTTTGGTACCATGAATGGTTTTAAGGATAAGCAGTTGAATGCTGTCCATCCCAGGGGAGCGTCAGCCTCAGTCATGCGCCGGCCCAATTTGTTGTTTTTAAAACATCTCTGAGGTCATCTAAGAGATCTGGGTTGTTTTTCCAGCAAACTGCTTAGTCCTGGGGCTGTTTTTCCCATGGTTCCCTTTCCAGGACATGCAAACACAACAGATAGTGTCTCCCATTGAGGCAGTCTCACTGGACCTGCATGGGAGACAGTGATTTGCATGCATGGTGAAAAACTGTCTCTTTGCAAGGCGGCCATTTTTTGTCAGTGGCCCAGGGTTCATTCAAAGGTCGGCTTTTTCTTAGCCCACCGTTTTTGTGTTTCCTGAATAGCGGAGGTGTATGAAGATGGCTGCCCCATGTACTTACCACAAATTCCTCCTTTTGCGAAGTTAGACTTATTGTACGTTGCTCTCCATTATCTTTGTAAGGCCATTAGCACAGTATACATGATCCCAATTTTAGCTACAAGACGCCAGCAATTTGATAAACTGATTGTACTGATTTAGTGGCATATTGAACCATATTGCACACCGTAGTTTAAAAACTCATTGGATAGTGCTTAAACAATGAGGTCATATCCGAATTTGTCATCTTTATGCACGTTCTCCATTGATGTCCCCCTTTGAATGTAAGCAGTTTTGATTGTGTTCTATTTTGGTAAAATGCTCGGATTTGTTTTGCCATGAAACGTAATTTAAAGTTCTATAAAGGAACTGAGAGAGTCCTGTGTCGAGTTTCTATGCAAATCTCCAAAATGTTGATATGCAGTAGACTAGTTCTTGGAACCTCAGTTCTTTTAAAAATCTGTTCCCCAATACAAGTGTTTTGTATTTGGTCTCGTGATGATCTGCAGGCACCCACCCGTGTCTTTCTCACGTGCCCACTCTCGCCCCTCTCTGGGCCAGCCCGCCCAGCTCTTCTCTGGTTCAGCCCGGCCTGTTGACTACAGTAGCTGGTACCATCATAGCAGGCCCATTGAACTCGTGGAAGCTCAGCAGACAGTTTGGTGGGGGCCGAGGGCGGCGCCGAGCCACAGGCCTACTATTGTGAAAATGTGAGGGGTGAAGAGCTGGAGGGGTTAATAGTAGTAGTAGTGGTGGCTAAAGGGGGTGGTTTGGTGGTTGTTATGGAGTCACATAGATAGGCCATTGTTGATGATGTCTGCAACATGGGTCAATCCAGTCCTCCGGCCGCCCCTGCATGTTGGACTTTGTGACTACGTCTTTTGTGAGGGGCCCTTCAGTGTCGTGACTTGGTGGTTGGGATGTCCTTGTTGATCTGCTGAAGGTTTGAATGATGTCACACTGCTGCCCCAGTGGCACAAGCACCCCCCGTTAACATCTCGCGCCGGACAGAGGAGAAAGGCCGCATTCATTGTCTCGCTATGCTAAAATGTTATTGACAACTTCCGATGACATCCACTGCTGCCATACAGAGAGCATCTGGGTGGCAGGTGGCCTAGCGGTTAGAGCATTGGGCCAGTAACAGAAAGGTTGCCAGTTTGAATCCAAGAGTTGACAAGGTGAAAAATCTGTCGGTCTACCCTTGAGCAAGGCAGGTAACCCCCATCAACAACAGCTCCCTGGGCGCCCAAAATGTAGCAGCCCACCACACCTCTCCGAGTCAGAGGGGTTAAAAGTGGAAATCATGTTTTAGTTGGACCATGTGTGCTGTTGATAACGTGAAGGAGGATGTACGGATGTTTCCACACGTAGTTTTGAGCTGTAATTCGAATCAGAGTTCAACTATTATTTTAGTTCCACATTGCCAAATGTCAAACGAACAAAAATTCCTAAACCAAACATTTATATTTTTTACATTTTAGTGATTTAGCAGATGCTTTTATCCAGAGCAACTTACAGTTAATGCCTTCATCTTAAGATAGCTAGGTGGGACAACCACATATCTCAGTCATAGTAAGTACATTTTTCCTAACAGCAAGGTAATTTGTTTATTTGACAAACATTTCAAGTTAAATCCATTTATGATTATCATGAAGCATCACTTCCGTGACCCAATCTTCCAACAATATGCAGGAGGAAACAGCGCGAAAGACTCTTTAACTATAGTATAGTCTGTAGTCAATAGCATGTATCCCCGGTACAGTCCCTGTCTCCCTTAATCTGCATGGATGTGCTCATGGATGCCTTGCTACTCACAGAAGGTTTCAGAGCTCTCGAGTCAAACAACCGATAATAATGCTGTGTTTCTTTTCCTGTGTTTGGTGCAGACTGCGTACTCACATGCAGTGAACCACACCAGGAAATAATTTAATCGGACCCAGACTACCCTTTTAATTAGAGAACCACAGTGCGTTGTTTAGTACGCTCTGAGTGGGGATATTGTTCACACCAGTCCAAACAAACCCAACAAATGCATCAGAGTTCGGGGAAAAAACGCACCAAACCATTTTGGTGTTAATGCCCCTTCAGTGCCACTTCAAGGCCAGCTTTCCTTTCCATTCCTTATAACCGTTAGGATAACACATAACTGACATATGAAGCAGACCATATGAGCCCCTTAGACCAGCATACAAATCAAGTATTGGAGTGTTTGTGTCTCTGTTTTTACACCCATGCTTGGTATGGTCATGCCATGTTATTCACTGTGAAGGTGAACTGCTCCCCCACATGTAATTAACCGTGATCCTATGATCCCTGAAAGGTCCTCTCAACCCATTGAGAAAACAACACCAACACTCATATGTCATGAATATGTGTTTTTGTCCTTTTATTCTCACTGGGTTTATACGTGTACGCACACACACACGCATGCACACACACACGCATGCACACACACACGCATGCACACACACACACACACACACACACACACACACACACACACACACACACACACACACACACACACACACACACACACACACACACACACACACACACACACACACACACACACACACACACACACACACACACACACACACACACACATGTTTTACATCACACACAAACACACACCACACCTCACACACCCTAAACTAACCATCCATCCAACCCTAACTTCTAACCCTAAAACTAACCCCTCACCATAATCCTAACCCTAATTCTAATCCTAAACCTAGCACCCAAGCCTAAAATAGTATCTGTCCTTGTGGGGGCCTGGGAAATGTCCCCATCAGGGAGAATTTTCTGTCTTTTACTTTTTACCTTGTGGGAACTTTTGGGGATTTCCGGTACACAGGTGTTTGTTAATACAACCTGAGGGGATGAGGAAGTGATTTGCTGTTTGGGGTAAATTTCTCTAAAATGTGAAATCACAAAGGTGTATAGACCCTCCTATAATATGCAATTTACATCAATAATAGAGATTTGGTTGTCAAAAAACAACAACTTCCCCATTAAGCCCCTTCTAAGCCCACAAATCTCACACTGTAATCTCTGTGCATATTTTCCCCGTTGCTCAGTCCTAGCTTTACCCTTTTAGTCAAAATGCCTTCGGCTTCTCCCTACAGATGAACTCCCCCACACATCCCTCAGAAACTGCCAGCGCTCTTTGGCTGTCTTTGGACCCCCCCCCCCCCCACCTCTCTCCATTTTGGCAGGCCAGGGTCTTTTATGAGTCAGTGTAGCCATCATATCATAAAATCTCTAATCTTGCTCTCTCTCTCTTTTGCACTTTCTCTCAAGGCCCTTGCCAGTCCATTAAGTATTTATTAAGGTATTTTATTCCGCCAATACAACTGTCTGTGTGTCTGTTCGCTTGTGTTTGTGTGTTTCTGGAATGCCCTCCCGGACCACCTGAAGGCACCACAGACGCTGGGTTCCTTTAAAATGAGCCTAAAGTATTTTCTCTTTAGGAAGGTGTTCTGTTGACAGCTGTGCTCCTTGGTGTCCTTGTCCCTTGTAGTGTCAGCTCTCTTCTTTGTTTCAGTTGCCTGTCTAGGTGTCTATTTTTGTCAATTTGTTTTTTCAATTTGATTTTATGCACTTTGAGATTAGATTATTCTGTATATTGAAAGTGTTTTACACATTTGATAAATTAATATTATTATGATTGTGTGGGTGTTTAGGGTAGCTTTGTGTGTGAGTATGACCATGGCTGCATAGCAACTGCAATCATTTTCTCACTCCGTCCCTTATCGCACTGCTGCCAGCAACAGGTTGGGTCTCACGGTGCCGCTTTTTCAGCACCTGTGCTGCCACTGTAGCTCAGTTCCACCTTGCAAAGTCAGCATTTCATCTCCACACAGGACTTCGCTGTTGTCGCTTCCCTGTCTCACTCTCTGACATTTTTCCAACTGTTAATGGCAATGGCAAATAATTAGAAAGATTCATATATCCTACTCACAGCATTGTTGCGTTAGGTATTTGTTAAATGTTTATTTTAGCCTTGATGATGCTGTTAGTGCTAGTTTTGTGGTCACTGCACTGTAATTTAAAGAATTTGGTTAGGGATCCCAAATTGGTTTAAACGACACAACCCTAACATGCAGGCTATCAAAGATGGTTTAGTATGAAGATGTAGAAACTCCATCTACAATAGAAATCCCTGATAACGCTTGTAGGTATTGTCATGGCGATGGCGGCTACCTAAGCACATTCACCGAAACATGCCATCGGGTCTAACAGTCGACACGCGCTGAACTGCACATGTGCAGGCAGGGGTGTTGCCAGAATTTTGGGGCCCCATGAAAAGAAAACTACCGGGCCCCTAACATAGAAATCAGAATGCTGCAGATTAAAATAACGTACTGAACAATATGTGTTATTAAATGTACTAACAAGAAACTTCTGCTGCTCTATACTACAATTGTACAGATTCTAGTTTCCACCTTCATTCGTTAACCAATAGGAACAGTATTGCAACATTTTTGGTTCCTAATGTTAACAAAAGCTGTCTATGTCATGAGATTTTTATGATGCTTTATTATAAATAACTACACAATTGGTAATTTATTTTCTAATATATGGTATTGTAGTCAGTTTTCATTTATTACCACTATACCCGGTCACCTTAGAGATCCTTATTGTTCTCTATGTTTGGTTAGGCCAGGGTGTGACTCAGGTGGGAAATTCTATGTTTTCTGTTTCTTTGTTTTTGGCTGAGTGTGGTTCCCAATCAGAGGCAGCTGTCTAATGTTGTCTCTAATTGTGAATCATACTTAGGCAGCCTGTTTTCCACCTGAGTTTGTGGGATCTTGTTTTCTGTTTAGTGTCTGTACCTGACAGAACTGTTCGCTTTCGTTTTCACTTTGGTTATTTGGTTTTAGTGTTTTTTGAAAATAAAATATCATGAACACTTTCCACACTGCGCTTTGGTCCACTCCTTTCGACGAGAGCCGTTACAGAAGATCCCAACCAAAAATGTACCAAGCAGCGTGGCCAGGAGGAGTGGACATGGGAGGACATCCTGGATGGAGAAAGACCCTGGAAGCTGGCCGGAGAGTATCGCCGTCCAAGGGAGCAGATGGAGGCAGCGAGAGAGGAACGGCGACGATACTAAAAGTTAAGTCAACGACGGAAGCCCGAGAGGCAGCTCCAAAGAGTTTTTTTGGGGGAAACACGGATAGATTGGCGGAGATTTGGAGCATGTGATAGGTCAGGCACCGTGTTATGAGGTGATGCGCACTGTGTCTCCGGTACGCATCCACAGCCTGGTGCGCTCTGTGCCAGCTCCCCGCATTTGCCGTGCTAGAGAGGGCATTCAGCCAGGACGGATTATGCCGTCTCAGCGCTCCTGGTCTCCGGTGCGTCTCTTTGGCCCTGGATATCCTGCGCCGGCTCTGCGCACTGTGTCTCCGGTGTGCCTTCACAGCCCAGTGTGTCCTGTGCCAGCGCCCTGCAGTTGCCGGGCTGGGGTGAGCATCCAGCCAGGATGGGTTGTGCCAGCTCTGCGCTCCAGACCTCTGGTGCGTCTCCACGGCCCAGTGTATCCTGTGCCAGCTCCATGCACCCGGTCTCCTGTGCATCTGCCCAGCCTGGTAAGCCCTGTGCCAGCTCTACGCACCAGGCCTCCAGTGCGTCTCTCCAGCCCGGTGCGTCCTGTGCCAGCTCTATGCACCCGGCCTCCAGTGGTGATCCATGGCCCGAAGCCTCCTGTGGTGATCCATGGCCCGAAGCCTCCAGTGGTGATCCATGGCATGAAACCTCCAGCGACGGTCTGAGTCTCCAACGGTGGTCTGCGGTCCGGATTCTCCAGCGAGGGTTCCCAGTCCGGAGCCTCCAGCGATGGTCCCCAGTCCGGAGCCTCCAGCGACGGTCCCCAGTCCGGAGCCTCCAGCGACGGTCCCCAGTCCGGAGCCCCCAGCGACGGTCCCCAGTCCGGAGCCCCCAGCGACGGTCCCCAGTCCGGAGCCCCCAGCGATGGTCCCCAGTCCAGAGCTTACAGGGGGGGTTCCTAGCCTGGAGTTCCAGACAATGATTTACGGTCCGGAGGCTACGGCAACGATCCCTGCACCAGAGGCGCCACCGAAGTGGGGGGAGCCTCAAGCGGAGCGGGGTCTGCGTCCCGCACCGGAGCCCCCACCGGAGCCCCCACCGGAGCCCCCACCGGAGCCCCCACAACTGTCTATCGCTGCCTCTGATTGGGAATCATACTTAGGCAGCCTGTTTTCCACCTGAATTTTTGGGATCTTGTTTTCTGTTTAGTGTCGGTACCTGACAGAACTGTTCGCCCTCGTTTTCACTTTGGTTATTTTGTTTGAGTGTTTTTTGAAAATAAAGTATCATGAACACTTTCCACGCTGCGCTTTGGTCCACTCCTTTCGACGAGAGCCGTTACATACCCCAAATGTTAAATGTTCCTGAACTATGTGGACTGCAGGCATAAATGTGGTACCTACAGAAAACAAGCATCTGTGAAACTGCAACTGTAGTGTCAAGGCATTATGTGGGCATTCCTGACTAAGTTCAACAGGAGATAAACCATAGCAGAAAATATTCTGAAACAGTATTTTGCCCATCCCGGGCAGGCTTGGGTCGAACAGGTTATGGCATTTGTCCTTGTGTTTGTTCCCTGTAAACAAAGCTCAGAGGTTACACTGCACCAAGAGCCCAGCGTAAAGCCTTCTTGTGAGCAGACTTATTTATAATTTCTTTAAAGTGACATTTTCTAGCTAACTGGTTTTCAATTGAAAGGATGGCAAAGCTGTTCAACCTGTCTTGGCACATTGTAGATCTCAGGGCTGAGGTCATGAGTCAGTCGTGCTCCTTTCTTTTTGTCCCTGACTTTTTGTAAGTGCTGATGTAATAGCGGGTCATAATTAGACAACAGTTCCAGTAAGCCTAGGTAATGTCCATTATGCACATCATCGAGATTGAGGAATCTGCCATTCTGAGGGATTTCCCCCAGAATGGCAGATTCCAAGATGCTAAGTAAAGTGTCACATCGAAAATCCTTCCTACAAGTATTCTGTCTTTATACATTTCTGACTGGATTTGTTTCTGCAGTTGACTGTCTATACACATTCTCATCAACGGTGCTGTAGTGGAGCAGGTTTTAAGTTCCTTGGTGTCCACATAACCAACCAACTGACATGGTCCAAGCACACCGAGACAGTTGTGAAGAGGGCACAACAAAACATTTTCCCCCTCAGGAGACTGAAAAGATTTGGCATGGGTCCTCAGATCCTCAAAAGGTTCTACAGCTGTACCATCGAGAGCATCCTGACTGGTTGCAATCACTGCCTGCTATGGCAACTGCTCGTCCTCCGACCGCAAGGCACTACAGAGGGTAGTGCGTACGTCCCAGTACATCACTGGGGCCAAACTTCCTGCCATCCAGGACCTCTATACCAGGCAGTGTCAGAGGAAGGACCGAAAATTGTCAAAGACTCCAGCCACCCTAGTCATAGACTGTTCTCTCTGCTACCACATGGCAAGCGATACCGGAGCGCCAAGTCTAGGTCCAAGACGCTTCTAAACAGCTTCTACCCCTAAGCCATAAGACTCCTGAACATCTAATCAAATGGCCTCCCAGACTATTTGCATTGCCCCCCCTCTTTTACACCTCTGCTACTCTCTGTTGTTATCATCAATGCATAGACATTTGAATAACTCTACCTACATGTACATATTACCTCAACTAACCGGTGCCCCCGCACATTGACTCTGTACCGGTACCCCCCTGTATATAGTCTATTGTTTTTTACTGCTGCTCTTTAATTACATATTACTTTTATTTCATTTTTTAACTGCATTGTTGGTTAAGGGCTCGTAAACAACCATTTCACTGTAAGGTCTACACCTGTTGTATTCGGCGCGTGTGACTAATACCATTTGATTTGATTTGATTTGTAGCTGTTACTGTATGTTGCAGATTTTTCCATTTCCAGTTATAGTTCTTGTGAGACACACAATCATCATGCTCTGGTAGTTTGTCATACATTCTCCTCCATTTCACTAATGATATCTTATAGCCATCCTTAATATTCAGAGAACTGGGTGATGGTTTGCTCATGAGAAAAAAGAACACATGGAATGCAATTAATGCCTTAACACTCTCTGCACCTTTGCTCTTCCGTTTGCTGTACTGTAAATAGTTGGGGACGGGCTTGCCTTCTGAGTCTGGGGGCACGATTTTATACAGTTCTGTCTCCTCACCACACCTGTTGGCTAGTCTTCGAACAGTAGCATCCCTTGTACTTCATGGTCTTGTATTTTCTCTGGCCATCCATGATATCAAAATGATAGTTTTAACTATGTTTTGAGGCTGTACAGTGTTTGTCTAAAAATACTTAGTTTGGAGTATAAAAAGCTTTTATTTTGAGGCTGTACAGTGTTTGTCTACAAATATTTAGTTTGGAGTATAAAAAGCTTTTATAAAAGCTCATCTTCCTCACTTCGAATCTGTCCATACTCTTCCTTTCTCTTATTGCTTGCTTGTTCAATCTCTTGTGTCACTCCTTCACTGGTACTGCTGTTACTCCTTAACTCCTCTTCCTCCTACCTGCATCAGAGTCTGTCTGACAGCTTTCTGCTGACATTCTGCCTACCCGGGGCCCTCTAGGCGCTAGGAAGTGAGTAAAGAAAGGGAATTTTAGGTTAAACGTTCGCTCCTACAAAGGTTACAACATCAAATTGGATCCGTTCTGTCACCAAAGCCCCATATACTACCCACCACTGCGACCTGTACACTCTCGTTGGCTGGTCCTCGCTTCATACTCGGCGCCAAACCCACTGGCTCTAGGTCATCTACAAGTCTCTGCTAGGTAAAGCCCCGCATTATCTCAGCTCACTGGTCACCATAGCAGCACCCACCCGTAGCATGTGCTCCAGCAGGTATATCTCACTGGTCACCCCCAAAGCCAATTCTTCCTTTGGCCGCCTCTCCTTCCAGTTCTCTGCTGCCAATGACTGGAATGAACTGCAAAAATTTCTGAAGCTGGAGACTCTTACCTCCCTCACTAGTTTTAAGCACCAGCTGTCAGAGCAGCTCACAGATCACTGTACCTGTACATAGCTCATCTGTAAATAGCCCATCCAATATACCTCATCCCCATACTGTATTTATTTATTTATCTTGCTCCTTTGCACCCCAGTATCTCTATTTGCACATTCATCTTCTGCACATTCTACCATTCCAGTGATTAATTGCTATATTATAATTACTTCACCCCCATGGCCTATTTATTGCCTTACCTCTCTTATCCTACCTCATTTGCACATGTTGGATATAGATTTTTCTACTGTATTGTTGATTGTATGTTTGTTTATTCCCATGTGTAACTCTGTGTTGTTGTATGTGTCGAACTGCTTTGCTTTTTCTTGGCCAGGTCGCAGTTGCAAATGAGAACTTGTTCTCAACTGACCTACCTGGTTAAATAATATATAATAATATATAAATAATATATAAAAATATTTAAAAAATACCATACTAAACATCTACTACTAAAAGAGAACACGTTTTAATAGTATACATATCAAATAGAATACCTATTTAAGTGTTTCTCAGTCATGTGCCTAACTTTACCATTTTAAATTGTCTAGTTATGCTGCAACTGCTACAAAACAACTGCCTCACCTCCAAGGCCCGCTGTTTCAACTCCATGTAGTAGACACATGTTGGGATCTTTGTCTACAGCAGTAGTAGTAGTAGTAGCATCTACAGTATGGATAGGTAGGCTACATGTTAGGTTTTAATTTTAGTCTAGCTAGCTAACAAATATCACACAAATATTGGGGAATACGGTTATAATTATATCTAAATAATAGCTAATTAGCTCGTTGTCATGACGTTGTCCTCTTTGGGTGCAGCAAGCCCCATCCCCCCTCTCCCTGTCTCCTACAGCCAGGCTGCTGTGGTCAGAGAGAGGTCGTAAAATCCTGGAGGAGATTATCTCCTCACGGCCACAGTATAGAGACAGACTGAATTTTCATAGAGAACAAAGAAATTTCATCCACCTCACAGAACTTGAGGTCCGACCAACATTTATGTTCTGGAGAAGTTATAAAAGATCGGTGAAGATCCAGTTATGAACTGGTCCGTTTGGTACAATTTTGTGAAACTCATGGAGTCAATACAGCCACATTACCATAACGCTGTTTATATAATAGCCTCAGATATGAGGTTTACATCTAATTGTTGTGTAAGATGAATGAGTGAAGATGATACTGTTTGTAAAATTGTGTAATGTGATTTGGACTGTTTAATGAAGGAAACTCCAATTCCCTTTTGAGTTGAACTAAATCAGAGATCCCAGTTCGGACCTGGCGTCATGAGACCGCCTTTTTCTGCTCTCCCGAATTTCTCAACAGACCATGTTGCTCTCAATTATGAGAGGACAAAGGTTACAGACCAGCTTACCTCGATAACGAGAGGGCCAAGGTTTGAGACCAGACTGCTGAATCTTTTAACCATCCCACGTGGTTAAACTCTTAGACTATCGATACCGACAGAATAAGAACAAGTCTTTGATATTAATTACTAGTCTGCAGCTAGGAATTCGGTATCATTGAACGGGAAGACCGACAACCGCTGAAACATCTATTCATAACGCCATGAATGAATGTCACTCTGAACTATTCAATCTAACCACGACAGAGAGGGCGGACAAACTCTCCAACAGAAATGAACTTTTCAACAGAGACCCCAACGACACACTGAGCGTAAATATATATATTGATTGCAATTGTTCCCGAATGAGTGAGCGTTCATGTGCAAAGAATTAGCATTTCAATTGTAATAATTATCAACTCTGTATTGACTTCTCAGCTAACCCCCACTCCCCTTTTGTCTAACAAGCCGCCATGCCGGTTTAGCCTACTAGAGCACATTCCCCTATCATTTCTTGTAAACATATATACTTTGTTTGTTTGTGTGTGCACTTCTGTGATTATTTAGTTAGTTAATAAATAAATGATTTAAGATAATTGATGTATGGGTGACTCATTGTGAAGACTGGGTTTGTGCAAATAACCAACAATTTACGACATTTGGAATGAGACTAACGTGAGGTAAAGAAGAATTCATTAATCAGAAGACTATTGATCAGATATGAAAATATCGGAAAAGTTATATTCGGAAAATTATAACTTTGTAATCTGAATATTTTCCTTGGTGCCCCGATTTCCTAGTTAATTACAGTTACATGATTAATCAGTTTATTCGCGTAAATGCTATTTACAGAGAATCTTTGATAACTTAAAGTCTTCATTTAATGATAGTAAAGACACAACATAGTCATAGCTGGTAGGGGTAGCTCATCATCATGTTAATAATTACTGCTCTAACCGAGCCGAGTGAGTTCACGGTAGGCACCTGTAGCTAGCAAGCTGTCAAGCTAGCTATATTGACTAGCCTGGCTACTCAGTTTGGCAGGCAGTCTGCACTGACTTACCACTCAAATACTTCTCCTCATTTTTTTTCTGGGAAAAAACGTAGTGAGTAATTTTTTTCCTGAATTTTGCTGTATCTGTTTCCTTTCTTTCCTTTTCTGGAAACCAGATGTTGTTTTTTGAGGGGGGCCTAGTGGTTATGCCTGGAGCCACTGTCAGATCAGTGTTAGGGCCCCATGAATCATTCATGTTCCCCCCTTAACGACGCCCGTGTGTGCAGACTGTCAAATCAAAGGCGCTTCTTCGATATAACGTTTTTTGTTGTTGACAAAAATGAAAATGTGTTAGTTTGTCACTTTCACGAGGTTGGAGTAATAACATGTTCAGCTACATAAAATATCTCCAATCTCCAATCTAGTTTGTGCCTTTAGAGTTTGAGAAAATGATCAACTAAGGAAGAATATTTCACTTCTCTCTTTGACTTCTCGATCTCCAAACGCTGGTCTGGTCTGCCTAGTCTGTGTCACAAGCATTCCCGCACGTCGAGGCAATGTTGGGCCTTTGGGTTATGCTGTTCTCCCACACGGGTCCTTGGTGGTGTTGATAGCTGCCCCACCTGCTGCCTGCTCTAAAGTGTCTGTTGGATTGATCTCTTATGTATACGTCTGGAGGTCAAACGAAGGGAAGGAGACTGGCTGCAGCCACAAAGAGCGTTACACAATCCCTTTCGCCTTTCCACTGTGAGAGAAAGAAGAGAAATTGACATAAAGTAAGAAAGAAGAGGAAAATCACACAGAGGAGATTTTCACAGGTTATATATTTTGCAATATTCTCATCTTGTTGCTATCTATCCTCCCGCTCTCCTCGTTTGAATGTGTTTCAAGTGCAGCACAGCACAGCTCTATCCCCACCCACTCTGACCACTGTACCTCTTCTCATCGTGGTTTTCAGTAAGGGGGGGGGGGTTGTCAATCACACATTTAGGCTCCCCTGAGGACCCAGAGGGCTTATGATGATTCCAACAGAAATCACATTAAGAGTTCTCATCCTATCGATCCTGACGATGACATCACCCACTCTCAGCTCTCCATTTCCCGTGAAGGGGAGCAAAGAAGAGAGGGAGGGAGAGAAATCTTTAACCAAGAGAGATTCTCTTTCCGTCTGGGAGAGTTGCGCCATCGATTTGGGTTTTGCCCTCGGCCTGCCTTTGCCCCTGCGAGAGGCTCGGTGTCCGTTCCTAAATGGAAGTTTCCACATTAGGCTCTCCAGAGGCAGACCCAATCTATGAGGGAATTGCATTAGGCGGAGTACATCTGGTCAGGGCCCTAACACTGAAGATGAGCTAATGAATGGCTGGGAAGAAACATGCACCCGTGTTTATTTTAAAATGTAAAGAATGTTCCCATCCTAGATAGGTTTCCTAACTTTATGGAAATTTGTGGCTAATGACATTGGGGTGTCATTTGGTCATTTCACTTTTTTACTTTCAATTTTAGTAGCTACTATCTTGTCTCATTGCTACAACTCCCGTACGGGCTCGGGAGACAAGGTTGAAAGTCATGCGTCCTCCGATACACAACCCAACCAAGCCGCACTGCTTCTTAACACAGCGCACATCGAACCCGGAAGCCAGCTGCACCAATGTGTCAGAGGAAACACCGTAACCTTGGTTAGCGGGCACTGCGCCCGGCCCGCCACAGGAGTCGCTTGTCGGCCAAGCCCCACGGACCTCCCGGTCGCGACAGAGCCTGGGAGCGAACCTAGAGTCTCTGGTGGCACAGCTGGTGCTGCAGTATAGCACCCTTAACCACTGCGCCACCCGGGAGGCCCTCATTTCACTTTTTAATGGGCCCTCGAGACGAGTTCAAATGTGTGTGTATCCCTTGCCTCTGTGTGATTATAGATAGTGTCTGTATTGTTGTGTTTATGTTGTTTTTGGTGTGTGTGGGTGTGTGTAGATGGATGGATGGATGGTTGGTTGGATGGATGGATGGATGGATGGATGGATGGGTGTGTGTGTGTGTGTGTGTGTGTGTGTGTGTGTGTGTGTGTGTGTGTGTGTGTGTGTGTGTGTGTGTGTGTGTGTGTGTGTGTGTGTGTGTGTGTGTGTGTGTGTGTGTGTGTGAGGGTCGGTGGGTGGGTGTGAGGGTCGGTGGGTGTGTGTGTGTGTGTGTGTGTAGGTGTGTGTTGGGAGGGTGTATGTGAGGGAAGGATGAGTAATTTTGAATGTGAACTCAGAGTTCTATCCTGTCCAACCCTCAATCTATCCTCTCCAGCTCTCATGGGACCCTGAGTTCTGCCCAAACAGAATGGAAGCCTGCATTTGAATGAAAAATATTCACACAATGAATTTAACACACATTCTCCATTTTAGCAGGAAGGAGTGTGTACTGCACACGTGTGTCTGTCTGTCTCTTTGTTTGTTTGAGCATGGAGTGTGTGCATTTGAATGGGATGGAATGGTGTGTATAGGGCGGTTTTGGGTTGGATGGAATGGTGTGTATAGGGCGGTTTTGGGTTGGATGGAATGGCGTGTATAGGGCGATTTTGGATTGGATGGAATGGCGTGTATAGGGCGGTTTTGGGTTGGATGGAATGGTGTGTAGAGGGCGGTTTTGGGTTGGATGGAATGGTGTGTATAGGGCGGTTTTGGATTGGATGGAATGGTGTGTAGAGGGCGGTTTTGGGTTGGATGGAATAGTGTGTATAGGGCGGTTTTGGATTGGACAGAATGGTGTGTATAGGGCGGTTTTGGGTTGGATGGAATGGTGTGTAGAGGGCGGTTTTGGGTTGGATGGAATGGTGTGTATAGGGCGGTTTTGGATTGGATGGAATGGTGTGTAGAGGGCGGTTTTGGGTTGGATGGAATAGTGTGTATAGGGCGGTTTTGGATTGGACAGAATGGTGTGTATAGGGCGGTTTTGGGTTGGATGGAATGGTGTGTATAGGGCGGTTTTGGATTGGATGGAATGGCGTTTATAGGGCGGTTTTGGGTTGGATGGAATGGTGTATATAGGGCGGTAGTGGGTTGGATGGAATGGTGTGTAGAGGTCGGTTTTGGGTTGGATGGAATGGTGTGTATAGGGTGGTTTTGGATTGGATGGAATGGCGTTTATAGGGCGGTTTTGGGTTGGATGGAATGGTGTGTATAGAGCGGTTTTGGGTTGGATGGTATGGTGTGTATAGGGCGGTTTTGGATTGGATGGAATGGTGTGTATAGGGCGGTTTTGGATTGGATGGAATGGCGTGTAGAGGGCGGTTTTGGGTTGGATGGAATGGTGTGTATAGGGCGGTTTTGGGTTGGATGGAATGGTGTGTATAGGGCGGTTTTGGATTGGATGGAATGGTGTGTATAGGGCGGTTTTGGATTCGATGGAATGGTGTGTATAGGGCGGTTTTGGGTTGGATGGAATGGTGTGTATATGGTGGTTTTGGATTGGATGGAATGGTGTGTATAGGGTGGTTTTGGATTGGATGGAATGGTGTGTATAGGGCGGTTTTGGATTCGATGGAATGGTGTGTATAGGGCGGTTTTGGGTTGGATGGAATGGTGTGTATATGGTGGTTTTGGATTGGATGGAATGGTGTGTATAGGGTGGTTTTGGATTGGATGGAATGGTGTGTATAGGGCGGTTTTGGATTGGATGGAATGGTGTGTATAGGGCGGTTTTGGATTGGATGGAATGGTGTGTATAGGGCAGTTTGGATTGAATGGCTGCTGACATTATCTGTGTGCTTCTAGTTTCAAATGTTCAAGTTGTATTTATCACATGCACAAGTAGAGTAAAATGCTTAACTTGTGAGCCCTTCCCAGCAATGCAGTACATTGGTGCATGCAGGGTAGTGTATACCTGTGCAGTTAGGCTATATTTCTCCAAGGGTGCATCATAGTTGAATGCATTACTGTGCCTAGTGTGGCGGAGGTGAGTCGGACTCATGCTGACGTGTTCAGCTAGTCTTCCCCCAGTCACACCAGGCAATGTCTATAATAGACATGCCCCGTTTTGTCATTTCTTAAAGTGGAAACCACAGCGAGACAAGCGAGCCAGTTGCCGCAGCCTCGGATGTTTGTCCCTCAGGTCAATATTTGTTTCATGTTTTTACCTCCGTGTCTTTCTGGCGTATTCATCTCCAGTCCCTTGAAATATGACATTTAATTACACCAGTATTAGAAAAATGCATGTTTTGACAGTACGGTCCAGGAAAGATAGATTGAACATCCCGTCCAATAGGTTCACTGCCACCGCAGATGAATTACTTTTGTATATAGAGGGTCCATTACGGTGGGAATGCAAACAAATCGGAGGGAAAGATTGATTCGCCGTGCCTGAATTGCCGTTATCTGAAATGTTAGAGCCTTTAATAGAAGCGATTTCTACCAAAGATGAAGGGATTTGAAAAAAGGGCCTAAAGGAATCCCCCAGAATCCCCCATTTACATTCATATTGAGCCCCTTTATTAAAAATGTGTTAAAAGAGCACAGCTGGTTGGAAAACTCCTTATGTCTTCTCGGCTTTCATTTTTCCTCTGAGCTCCGACACTAAATTAGAATTCCCATTAAAAGTAGGTCATCCTCTCTCATGCACGCTTCCCCCTCTAATCCCTATTCAAAACGCCTCTCGGAAAAGATAGAACGACTCCCTTCTATGCAGACATTGTTATCTATGTGGCTTGCTTGGGAGCTCTGCAAAGCTATGGCTACCGAGAATGCTGAACATACAGGCTACAGAGTTTCAACCCCACCTCACCTGGCAAGCCTCACACAGAGGGTGACCTGGCAACTGATCTGGCAACCCTATAAGCTCACATATGATCACCTCATAATGATAACCTTTTTTACAATACTTTTTAGTGGATCAAAATGTTGCAGATGGAAATTAAATGCTTAGATCAGATTGTCATATAGCAGGGTTTCCCAAACCCGGTCCCGGGGCCTTCCATGGCTGCACGTTTTAGTTTTTGTCCTCATCATCAAGTATTTACACCTAACAATGTTATCCCCCCTGGCAACATTCTTTCATCTCACCTGACCATTCACCTGGCAGCACTCTTTACACCTAACAATGTTATCCCCCTGGCAACATTCTTTCATCTCACCTGACCATTCACCTGGCAGCACTCTTTACACCTAACAATGTTATCCCCCTGGCAACATTCTTTCATCTCACCTGACCATTCACCTGGCAGCACTCTTTACACCTAACAATGTTATCCCCCCTGGCAACATTCTTTCATCTCACCTGACCATTCACCTGGCAGCACTCTTTACACCTAACAATGTTATCCCCCTGGCAACATTCTTTCATCTCACCTGACCATTCACCTGGCAGCACTCTTTACACCTAACAATGTTATCCCCCTGGCAACATTCTTTCATCTCACCTGACCAAATCACCTGGCAGCACTCTTTACACCTAACAATGTTATCCCCCTGGCAACATTCTTTCATCTCACCTGACCATTCACCTGGCAGCACTCTTTACACCTAACAATGTTATCCCCCTGGCAACATTCTTTCATCTCACCTGACCAAATCACCTGGCAGCACTCTTTACACCTAACAATGTTATCCCCCTGGCAACATTCTTTCATCTCACCTGACCAATTCACCTGGCAGCACTCTTTACACCTAACAATGCTATCCTCCCCTGGCAACATTCAATCATCTCATCTAACAACCCACTTACCTGATGACTTCATTCCAAAATGCTCAGCTCCCGTTGGTGACCTGTGGCTCATCTGACTCACAGAACACTCGCCTCGCCTCACTGGTCCTTGTCATTACCTGGCAACCCACTGCACTTGACAATAGTATGTTCATTATTTTACATGTTTGACATTTTTTTGAATGACCTCTAGCTGGCACTTCAATGGTATTGCTGCACAATGACTCATTATTTTTCTGTCCTCTGATAGTAAATGACTCGGTAAAGCAGGGGGGTGATTTTCAAACTCTCGAGGGTAGTCCTTTACTGTACATAATCACTCCAGTCTCTCTCAGTTCCCTTTCTTGGTTCTGATCAAAGCCCATTGACAGGCACTATCAAAAGAAAACAAGAGAATGGGCTTAATTGCGTCGCCGGAGAAAAACAGATAATCCCCTTTTAATTACTGAGAACAAAGGGAAAACTGCAGCATACTTCAAGGCAACGACATGCCCCTTGATGGGTTGTCACCATGGCAATAGATCTGTCAGGTCTGGTCCTGGCACGTCTCTCGCTGTGTGTGTGTGTGTGTGTGTGTGTGTGTGTGTGTGTGTGTGTGTGTGTGTGTGTGTGTGTGTGTGTGTGTGTGTGTGTGTGTGTGTGTGTGTGTGTGTGTGTGTGTGTGTGTGTGTGTGTGTGTGTGTGTGCACGCGTGTGTGTGTGTGTGTTTGCCGCACATAGCTCTGTTCCATGCCTGTCTCAGGAATACTTAGCTGGCCCAAGGACGCCATTACATGGAGCTTCCATAGAGAAGGCCGCATTAAGACGGCAGCATTGCAATGCTGTGTCTTTTATCTTCAGCAAACAGATGGCTTGTTGTTTCTTCAGGTCCTACAGGCTGTGTGGGTTGATGTCTTGCCGGCTGTCATGGTGAATGGGATGATGTCATGGAAGTCTGTCGGGATGTGTGTGTGGTGAAGATGTATAGGCCCACATGGTGTGAGACAGATTTCAATACAGTAGATAGGCTTGTTGAATGTATACAACCGAGGGATTTTGTTTGTGTTGTGGCATCTTTGTGATGTTTTTGGTGTTTTCGTCCACCCATAAGGTCTCTTAATAACCACAGTAGCACTTTAAAGCTGCGATATGTAACGTTTTGGGTGACCTAAACAAATTCACATAGAAGTGTCAGTTATAGATCTGTCATTCTCATTGAAAGCAGGTCTAAGAACCGCTAAATCTGTTCTACGTGCGCTATTTCTATGCTTCTTATTCTTAAGTTTTGTTTTTGCACCTTTTATTTTTGGTTTTGTACTTCCAACAGCTGAAAATACAATATTTTTGGTTGTCGAAAATATATTTCACAGTGTTTTAGATGGTACAATTATTCTCCACACTATACTTGCTTGTTTTGTTGTGTAAACTGAAATTAGGCAAATTATTCGAATTTTAGCAACCAGGAAATGGCGGAGTGATTTCTGCATGGTGCACCTTTAACAGTGGTAGTCTCCCTTATGGCTCATCACATTAGAATGGAACATTTAACACATTTGTCCAACATCAGGATTTATTAGATGCCTCCTTTAGTAATTCATGGTTTATAGTTGACTTTAAAGCTCCATGGAAGACCTGGCAATAATCCAGACAAGTCCTGCGTAGGTGCGAACCCACAGACCTTTTCTCAAAAAGCCACAAACTTTTCTCAAAAAGCCACACTGATTTAAAACACAAAAGCCTCATCTTGTAATGCTCCATCTTATCTGTGACTTCAGGCTACTATGTCTCTCAAAGCCCAGCCACATAGTCTAACCTAAGTTTGCATCATTATACAATTCACTGCTCAACTCAGTTTATGTATTACTGAGTTTCAATCGTATTAGTGGTGTGTGTGTGTGTGTGTGGGTGGGGGGGTGGGGGGTGGGGGGGGTGGAGAGGAATTATTAGCCTAGTTGGTTGTTGAATAACGTATTGTGTAATGCCGCTTAAGGCTTCTGTTTTGCCTACGCTAATCATGTGGTGTCAGGCTAGCCTCAGAAGTGACCTCATAAAATACAGAAAACTAATGTCTGGCCAGACAAGAAAGACAAGGAGCCTTGTTCTGCTGTGTGCTGGGTACACTGGGAGATTTGGCCTAGAGCTGTGTATGTGTCTGTCTAGCCCTCCTGGGGGGTGTGTCTTGTATCTGGCCCTTGTGGTTTGTGTGCGTGCAGCTGTGCACGTACTGTATGCTAAAAGTTAGAGATGAAGAGTCCTGCACAGCTAACATTTGAAAGAGCACTTTTAAACCATTACACTATCAGTCTTAGCGTTGTCAAAGCCACACATCACGGATCACTGACACCCCCCTCCCAGGCTTGTCCATGAACACTCTGTGTGGACACACACTATCTCTCATTATCTATAACAGAGACTTGCACAGGAGGCTGGTGAGTGGAGGACAGCTCATAATAATGTCTGGAACGGAATCAATGGAATGGTATTAAAACACACAAACACCATTTGTTTGACATCATTCCATGAATTCCGTTCCAGCTATTACAATGAGCCTGTCCTCCCCAATTAAGGTGCCACCAGCCACCTGTGGTAGAGAGGCATGCTCTCTCACAACACTTGTTCCAAGGAGAAGTGTCATTGAAGAAGTTGTGGAATGCGTCATACCAACGTCCTCGTTGCAGAGCAGAAGTCCCCACAAGAATAGTAAACAAACAAAAATTTGACCAACTGTGGACAGTTGACCCACGAGGTCAAATGCTATTTCTAGGGGTTTAGGGTTAAGGTTAGAATTAGTGTTAGAATTATGTTAAGGGATAGGGTTAGGAGCTAGGGTTAGTTAGGAGCTGGGGTTAGTTTTAGGATGAGGAGCTGGGGTTGGTCTTAGGGTTAGGAGCTAGGTTAGTTTTAGGGTTAGGACCTGGGGTTAGTTTTGGGGTTAGTTTTAGGGTTCATTTTAGGGTTAGGAGCTAGGGTTAGTTTTAGGATTAGGTGCTAGGGTTAGTTTTAGGGTTAGGAGCTTGGGTTAGTTTTAGGATTAGGAGCTGGGGTTAGTTTTAGGGTTAGGAACTAGGGTTCGTTTTAGGATTAGGAGCTGGGGTTTGTTTTAGGGTTAGGAGCTAGGGTTAGTTTTAGGGTTAGGAGCTAGGGTTAGTTTTAGGGTTAGGAGCTAGGGTTAGTTTTAGGGTTAGGAGCTAGGGTTAGGTTTTTGGGTTAAGGTTGGGGTAAGGGGTTCGGGAAAATGGGATTTTGAATGGGACTGAATTGTGTGTCCCCACAAGGTTGGTTATACAAGACTGTGTTGTGTGTGTGTGTGACATTTCCTCAGGCCCTTACCTCACAGGGGTGGGCAACTCCAGTCCTCCAGAGCCTGATTGGTGTCACACTTTTTCTCCATCCCAGCAAACACAGCTGATTAATCAAATTGCATTCTAAACTGAAGATCATAATTAGGTGATTATTGGAGTCAGGTGTGTTAGCTGGGGCTGGGGAAAAACTGTGACACCAATCAGGCCCTCAAGGACTGGAGTTTCCCACCCCTGCACCTAGCAGCTATGCTGTGTTGAGCTTAAGGACTTTGTGCTTGGTCGTCAATGAGAGGCTTTGCATATCTGTGTCTGTCTGGCACAACTTATTTTTGTGGGCAATGTTTGTCTAGATTGTTTGTGTGTGTGTGTGTGTGTGTGTGTGTGTGTGTGTGTGTGTGTGTGTGTGTGTGTGTGTGTGTGTGTGTGTGTGTGTGTGTGTGTGTGTGTGTGTGTGTGTGTGTGTGTGTGTGTGTCTGTCTAGGTTGTGTTTCTGTCTAGGTTGTATGTGTGTGTGTGTGTGTGTCTCTAGGACTAGGTTGTGCGTCAGTCTAGTGTGCGTGTGTGTTTGGCTTCCCCTGGTTTCCCCTGATCAAGGCTGGCCTGATTCTCCTGACAGCCCCTGCAGGTAAATCCCCCCAACAGCCTGCTCAGAGTCTGGGCCCAAGGCTGCCACACATACACATACACACACTCACACAAACACTCACACACACACTCACACTTAGACAGGCCAGACCAAAACACCTGGGGGAAGACCTAGCCTTGACACCACACATCCAGAGGCCAGACAGACCAAGCCAGACACACACCACACTACTCACTGTCCAGAACTGGTCCAAAGCAGAGTCAAATAAGCTCTCAAACACATTCTATCCATTTATATGTATGTATGTGTGTGTGTGTGTGTGTGTGTGTGTGTGTGTGTGTGTGTGTGTGTGTGTGTGTGTGTGTGTGTGTGTGTGTGTGTGTGTGTGTGTGTGTGTGTGTGTGTGTGTGTGTGTGTGTGTGTGTGTGTGTGTGTGTGTGTGTGTGTGTGTGTGTGTGAGTGAGTGAGTGAGTGAGTGAGTGAGTGAGTGAGTGAGACATTTCCTCAGTCCCTTACCTCCCCGTAACAGTTGTGTTGAGCTTAAGGGCTTTCTGCTTGGTCGTCAATGACAGGCTTAGCCTATCTGCGTCTGTCTGGCAAGACTGTTTTTTTTGCAGCAATATGTGTCTAGGTTGTGTGTCTGTCTAGGTTGTGTTTCTGTCTAGGTTGTGTGTGTCAAATCACATTGTATTTGTCACATGCGGCAAATACAACAGGTACTGTATCAGGGTATTTCACCTTACCATGAAATGCTTACTTACAAGCCCTTAACCAACAATTAAGACTTTTTTAAAGTAAAAAAAATATGTGCTAAAATTAACACAATAAAATAACAATAACGAGGCTATAAACAGGGTGTACCGGTACAGAGTCAATGTACAGGGTTACAGGTTAGTCAAGGTAATTGAAGTAATACGTACATATAGTTAGGGGTAAAGTGACTATGTATAGATTATAAATAACAGGTAACTGCAGCTTAAAAAATGGGGTCAATGCAAATAGTCTGGGTGGCCATTTGATTGACTGTTCAGAAGTCTTAAAGCTTGGGGGGTAGAAGTTGTTAAAGACGCTTTTGGACCAAGCCTTTGGGCCCCGGTACCGCTTGCCGTGCGGTAGCAGAGAGTGTGTGTTTCAGTGTAAGCTCGTCAGAGGAGGAAAGGGAGAACCATCCTCCTCAGTGAATTTCATAAAAATAAAAATGATAAAACTATACTAAACACAATCACATCACCATTTTGCAAAGAAAGTCTACAGTAGCCTCAACAGCACTCTGTAGGGTAGCACCATGGTGTAGCTGGAGGACAACTAGCTTCCATCCTCCTCTGGGTACAAAACCTAGGAGGCTTATGGTTCTCAACCCTTCCATAGACTTACACAGTAATTATGACAACTTCCGGAGGATGTCCTCCAATCTATCAGAGTTCTTGCAGTATGAACTGACATGTTGTCCACCCAATCAAAGGATCAGATAATTAATCTAGTAATGAAAGCATAAGCTCCAGCTAGCTTATGTTGTGTAGTTGACTCAAAGAGAGAGAAAGACAATAGTTCAACAGTTTTGAACAAGTTAATTTCTTCCAAAATGAAGGAGAAGCAATAGAGAAATATATATAGAGAGAGATTGTCATTTTTTTTCCAGTTTCACTTACTTAGCAAACACAGATAGTTAGTTTAGTCTACTGAAACACCCAGCTCAAACAGGGATGCTATGTTAGCCAGCTGGCTATGAATATCCAACACAACACTGGAACTCTTCCAAGTCAAGGTAAGCTTTTGGTTTTATTAATTTATTGCCACCGGGGCCCGCTGGTGTAACTGCTTACTGACGGTACACTGTAACGTTACTGCATGATTGTAGCGGGTTTACTAACGCGTTAGTGCTATTTATCAAATCAAATCAAATGTATTTATATAGCCCTTCGTACATCAGCTGATATCTCAAAGTGCTGTACAGAAACCCAGCCTAAAACCCCAAACAGCAAGCAATGCAGGTGTAGAAGCACGGTGGCTAGGAAAAACTCCCTAGAAAGGCCAAAACCTAGGAAGAAACCTTGAGAGGAACCAGGCTATGTGGGGTGGTCAGTCCTCTTCTGGCTGTGCCGGGTGGAGATTATAACAGAACATGGCCAAGATGTTCAAATGTTCATAAATGACCAGCATGGTTGAATAATAATAAGGCAGAACAGTTGAAACTGGAGCAGCAGCACGGCCAGGTGGACTGGGGACAGCAAGGAGTCATCATGTCAGGTAGTCCTGGGGCATTGTCCTAGGGCTCAGGTCCTCCGAGAGAGAGAAAGAAAGAGAGAAGGAGAGAATTAGAGAACGCACACTTAGATTCACACAGGACACCGAATAGGACAGGAGAAGTACTCCAGATATAACAAACTGACCCTAGCCCCCCGACACATAAACTACTGCAGCATAAATACTGGAGGCTGAGACCGGAGGGCTATTAGCTATGCTGACTATGACGTTAGTTTAGCTAATATGGTGACAATGATGTAGGCTGTATGTAGCGTTTGGCTTGGATTTCTTTTTTCCTGGTCACATACAGTTGAAGTGTTGTGCATTGAAGTCCACAAGCGAAGGGAAGAGGTGAGAGGAGGAGAGCGCATGGATGCGAAAAGGAATACAACGTGGCTGTGTGTTTACACATGATCAGTGGTGTATTCTGTTGAAAAACGCTTCTTAAACGGAAACAAAATCGGGATGAACATACTTGAATTTGTCCAATAGAAACTTCCGTTTGCAACTGTTGGACTAATGATTACATCAGCTAGACGCAGGTAACAGTGTGCAAGGCGATATTGAATGTCACTGTCTGTGTGCACCTACATTGTAAACTTTCATTCATAGGCTAGGTTGTAGCGACCTCATTATGGGTAAAGGGAAAATTAGAGTATAATTTAGTAGCCTAAACCTATCGCTGTTACATTGAACTGGGTGGAAGGAATATGAATGACAGTCATACAATATGCTGTAATATAAATAAGGCCATGCTCGTAAAAAAAATAATCGTCCTCCCTCATCTTAAACTGCACTGACCGCCACTAGTGCGTTTGTCTTGCTGCCCCTGGTTTCCCCCGATTAAGGCTGGCCTGATTCTCCTGACAGACCCTGCAGGTAAATCCCCCCAACAGCCTGCTCAGAGTCTGGGCCCACTGCTGCCAGTGACACACACAGACACATGTACCGCACCGCCACTGCTAAGTTGTGGCCGCCACTACAAATCAAATCACATTTGTATTTGTCACATACACATGGTTAGCAGATGTTAATGCAAGTGTAGCGAAATGCTTGTGCTTCTAGTTCCGACAATGCAGTAATAACCAACAAGTAATCTAACCTAACAATTCCACAACTACTACCTTATACACACAAGTGTAAAGGGATAAAGAATAGGTACATAAGGATATATGAATGAGTGATGGTACAGAACGGCATAGGCAAGATGCAGTAGATGGTATGGAGTACAGTACATACATATGAGATGAGTAATGGAGGGTATATAAACATAAAGTGGCATAGTTTAAAGTGGCTAGTGATACATATATTAGATAAAGATGGCAAGATGCAGTAGATGGTATAGAGTACAACTTTTATTATTGACCAAATACTTATTTTCCACCATAATTTGCAAATAAATAAATTAAAAATCCTACAATGTGATTTTCTGGATTTTTTTTCTCATTTTGTCTGTCATAGTTGAAGTGTACCTATGATGAAAATTACAGGACTCTCGTCTTTTTAAGTGGGAGAACTTGCACAATTGGTGGCTCACTAAATATTTTTTTGACCCACTGTATATACTGTACTCTATACCATCTACTGCATCTTGCCATCTTTATCTAATATATGTATCACTAGCCACATTAAACTATGCCACTTTATGTTTATATACCCTCCATTACTCATCTCATATGTATGTACTGACTAAATTATTTTTTGCCCCACTGTACATATACTTATGAGATGAGTAGGGTATGTAAACATTATATTAAGTAGCATTGTTAAAAGTGAGTAGTGATACATTTTTCCATCCATTTCCATCAATTTCCATTATTAAAGTGGCTGGAGTTGCGTCAGTATGTTGGCAGTAGCCTCTCAATGTTAGTGATGGCTGTTTAACAGTCTGATGGCCTTGAGATAGAAGCTGTTTTTTAGTCTCTCGGCCCCTGCTTTGATACACTTGTACTGACCTCGCCTTCTGGATGATAGCGGGGTGAACAGGCAGTGGCTCGGGTGATTGTTGTCCTTGATGATCTTTATGGCCTTCCTGTGACATCGGGTGGTGTAGGTGTCCTGGAGGGCAGGTAGTTTGCCCCCGGTGATGCGTTGTGCAGACCTCACTACCCTCTGGAGAGCCTTACGGTTGTGGGCGGAGCAGTTACCATACCAGGCGGTGATACAGCCCGACAGGATGCTCACGATTGTGCATCTGTAGAAGTTTGTGAGTGCTTTTGGTGACAAGCTGAATTTCTTCAGCCTCCTGAGGTTGAAGAGGCGCTGTTGCGCCTTCTTCACAACGCTGTCTGTGTGGGTGGACCAATTCAGTTTGTCTGTGATGTGTACGCCGAGGAACTTAGAACTTACTACCCTGTCCACTACTGTCTCGTTGATATGGATAGGGGGGTCCTCCCTCTTCTGTTTCCTGAAGTCCACAATCACCTCCTTTGTTTGGTTGACGTTGAGTGTGAGGTTATTTTCCTGACACCACACTCCGAGGGCCCTCACCTCCTCCCTGTAGGCCATCTCGTCGTTGTTGGTAATCAAGCCTGCCACTGTAGTGTTGTCCGCAAACTTGATGATTGAGTTGGAGGCGTGCATGGCCACACAGTCGTGGGTGAACAGGGAGTACAGGAGAGGGCTCAGAACGCACCCTTGTGGGGCCCCAGTGTTGAAGATTAGCGGGCTGGAGATGTTGTTACCTACCCTGTCCACCTGGGGGCGGCCCGTCAGGAAGTCCAGTACCCAGTTGCACAGGGCGGTATCGAGACCCAGGGTTCTCCCATTCTTCTCTGCAGATCCTATCAAGCTCTGTCAAGTTGGATGGGGAGCGTCGCCGCACAGCCATTTTTGGAGGACCCTGGACGGGCCACTCAAGGACATTCAGAGACTTGTCCCAAAGCCACTCCTGTGTTGTCTTGGCTGTGGGCTTAGGGTCGTTGTCCTGTTGGAAGGTGAACCTTCGCCCCAGTCTCAGGTCCTGAGCGCTCTGGAGCAGGTTTTCATCAAGGATCTCTCTGTACTTTGCTCCGCTCATCTTTTCCTCGATCAGGACTAGTCTCCCAGTCCCTGCTTCTGAAAAACATTTGCACAGCATGATGCTGCCACCAACGTGCTCCACCATAAGGATGGTGCCAGGATTCCTCCAGACGTGACACTTGACATTCAGGACAAAGAGTTCAATGTTAGTTTCATCAGACCAGAGGATCTTGTTTCTCATGGTCTGAGAGTAGTTTTGTTGCCTTTTGGCAAACTCCAAGCAGGCTGTCATTTGCCTTTCACTGAGGAGTGGCTTCTGTCGGGCAACTCTACCATAAAGGCCTGATTGTTGGAGTGGTGCAGAGACTGTTGTCCTCCTGGAAGGTTCTCCCATCTCCACAGAGGAACCCTGGAGCTCTGTCAGAGTGACCATCTGGTTCTTGGTCATCTCCCTGACCAAGGCCCTTCTCCCCTGATTGCTCAGTTTGGCCATGGCGGCCAGCTCTAGGAAGATTCTTTGTCGTTCCAAACTTCCATTTGAGAATGATGGAGGCCACTGTGTTCTTGGGGACCTACAATGTTGCAGACATGTGTTGGTACCCTTCCCCAGATCTGTGCCTCGACACAATCCTGTCTCAGAGCTCTATGGACAATTCCTTCAACCTCATGGCTTGGTTTTTGCTCTGACGTGCACTGTCAACTGTGGGACGTTATATAGACAGGTGTGTGCCTTTCCAAATCATGTCCAATCAATTGATTTTATCACAGGTGGACTCCAATTAAGTTGTAGAAACATCTCAAAGGAAGATCAATGGAAACAGGATGCAGCTGAGCTTAATTTCTAGTCTCAGAGCTTGTATGTATTGTGTGTAGCTTGATGAGGAAAACAATGAATTGAATCAATTTTAGAATAAGGCTGTAACATAACAGAATGTGGAAAAAGTCAGGGAGAATTTGAAATTCCCAAAAGGTCAGGGTTCACCATAGATTTTGTTAGATGTTGTTATTGTGTTTGAGTCACTCAGATAGCATAAGATCAAGGCATACGCCATGGCAAAATGTGTATAATTGCAGGAAGTTAGCTTTAAAACAGCAAAATTATGTCTCTGCAGCCAAGAGGAGGGCCTCTAAAATGTGCCATTGGCCACGTCCGCTACCACTCCCACCCCTGCTAACTTTGTCACCGCTGCTTAAAAAAATCCTAGGGGAAACGCTACACACACACACACACACACACACACACACTCTCAAAATCAGACAGGCCAGACCAAGACCAGACACACCTCCATAAAAAAAATGCCCGGGGGGAGACCTAGCCTTGACATCACACATCCAGAGGTCAGACATACCAAGCCAGACACTCACCACACTACTCACTATCCAGAACTGGTCCAAAGCAGAGTCAAATAAGCTCTCAAACACATCTAAACCTTTTTCAGGACCCTGTCTATCAAAGATAATTAGTAAAAATCCAAATAACTTCACAGATCTTCAATGTAAAGGGTTTAAACACTGTTTCCCATGCTTGTTCAATGAACCATAAACAATTAATGAATATACACGTGTGGAACAGTCGTTAAGGCACTAACAGCTTACAGAGAGTAGGCAATTAAGATCGCAGATGAAAACTTAGGACACTATAGAGGCCTTTCTACTGACTCTGAAAAACACCAAAAGAAAGATGCCCAGGGTCCCTGCTCATCTGTGTGAACATGCCTTAGACATGCTGCAAGGAGGCATGAGGACTGCAGATGTGGCCAGTTATTGTTATTCCACAACTACTGTACCTTTACATTAGAGTTATTTAGCAGACACTCTTATCCAGAGCGACATACAGGAGCAATTCCAACCAGCGGCCTTTTGGTTACTGGCCCATCGCTCTTAACCGCTAGGCAACCTGCCACCCCTCACCGCTCTCCAATCTGGAACCACAGTAGTAACCACTGACTGGGGAGCTGGCATCTTGACCACACATGTCACCAGCCTCAACGGTGGACAGAACAGGATTTGTTATCTATGGTTGTTTAGCAACAAAACCAACACGTGCACAACTATGGGGCAAAACAGACGGGGTTGGCTTAGATTCCTGACAACATGTAAACTATAATTAGTCTCCAATGTTTAGTTGTTGACTAGCCAGCTAACAATTTTGAGCCATATTAGCACTGACATGAAATCAGTCAAAACACCTCAAATATAGACATGGTATCAATAACAAGATGAAACGAGCTGAAATGAGTCACTTAAAATTCCCCACATGGCCGATTGCTTGTCATTGTTGCTAGCAATCTGGCCATCCAGAATCAAATCATTTTTTTTTATATAGCCCTCCTTACACCAGCTGATATTTCAAAGTGCTGTACAGAAATCCAGCCTAAAACCCCAAACAGCAAGCAATGCAGGTATAAAGCACTGTGGCTAGGAAAAACTCCCAAGAAAGGCCAAAACCTAGGAAGAAACCTAGAGAGGAACCAGGCTATGTGGGGTGGCCAGTCCTCTTCTGGCTGTGCCGGGTGGAGATTATAACAGAACATGGCCAAGATGCTCAAATGTTCATAAATGACCAGCATGGTCAAATAATAGTAATCACAGTGAACAGGTCAGGGTTCCATAGCCGCAGGCAGAACAGTTGAAACTGGAGCAGCAGCACGGGCATGTGGACTGGGGACAACAAGGAGTCATCATGCCAGGTAATCCTGAGGCATGGTCCTAGGGCTCAGGTCCTCCAAGAGAGAGAGAGAAAGAAAGAAAGAGAGAATTAGAGAGAGCATACTTAAATTCACACAGGACACCGGATAAAACAGGATAAGTACTCCAGATATAACAAACTGACCCTAGCCCCCCTACACATAAACTACTGCAGCATAAATACTGGAGGCTGAGACAGGAGGGGTCAGGAGACACTGTGGTCCCATCCAATGACACCCCCGGACAGGGCCAAACAGGCAGGATATAACCCCACCCACTTTGCCAAAGCACAGCCCCCACACCACTAGAGGGATATCGTCAACCACCAACTTACCATCCTGAGACATAGCCCACAAAGATCTCTGCCACGGCCAACCCAGACAGGAAGACCACGTCAGTGACTCAACCCACTCAAGTGACGCCCCCCTCCTAGGGACGGCATGGAAGAGAACCAGTAAGCCAGTAACTCAGCCCCTGTAATAGGGTTAGAGGCAAAGAATTCCAGTGGAGAGAGGGGGACCGGCCAGGCAGAGACAGCAAGGGCAGTTCGTTGCTCCAGTGCCTTTCTGTTCACCTTCATGCTCCTGGGCCAGACTACACTCAATCATAGCACCTACTGAAGAGATGGGTAGGCAGACCATTCCATAAAAATGGAGCTCTATAGGAGAAAGCCCTGCCTCAAGCTGTTTGCTTAGATATTCTAGGGACAGTTAGGAGGCCTGCGTCTTGTGACCCTAGCATACGTGTAGGTATGTATGGTAGGACCAAATTGGAAAGATAGGTAGGAGCAAGCCCATGTAATGCTTTGTAGGTTAGCAGGAAAATCTTGAAATCAATCCTTGCCTTAACAGGAAGCCAGTGTAGGGAGGCTAGCACTAGAGTAATTTGATCACATTTTTTGGTTCTAGTCAAGATTCTAGCAGCCATATTTAGCACTAACTGAAGTTTATTTAGTGCTTTATCCTGTCTAGGACTGGGGTTCCACTAGTGCAGCAGCCAGTGAAAGTGCAGGGCGCCAAATTCAATACAACAAAAATCTCATAATTAAAATTCCTCAAGCATACAAGTATTTTACACCATTTTAAAGATATAATTCTCATTAATCCAGCCACAGTGTCTGATTTCAAAAAGGATTTACAGTGAAAGCACCACAAACGTGTTATGCACTTGAGTGAAGACCCAAAAGCGGTTTAACAGAAACAGAGTTCTTTTAATGAAAAAACAGGAATGGCATAGATCCTCTTCCGACGTTGTCAATGGCACAATAGACTACCCGCAGAGAGGGCGACAAATGAAACATAAAGTCCCTCTGATGAATAGCTGGGTAGCGGCGACAGGCTGCAGGTCGCTCTGGGTCGGTGCGGGTCACAGAGGAACGGTGGCACCTGATCACACGTAGCATATGATGAACTGGACACAGTGCAAACAAAAGATAGTGAGAAGTGTACAGGATGCACCTGCCAGGCAGACTCCGACAGGATAGGACTAGGAGGAAGCAAACGAGACGATAGCTTGCTTCTGGCATGAGAAAACACAAACGAGAATCTGACACCGAAAGTAGCAGGAACAGAGAGAGAAATAGAGACCTAATCAGAGGGAAAAAAGGGAACAGGTGGGGAAAGGGTGAACGAGCTAGTTAGGGGAGATGAGGAACAGCTGGAGAAGGAGAGAAAGAGAAGGTAACCTAATAAGACCAGCAGAGAGAGACAGAGTGAAGAGAAAGGACAGGAACAGACATAATAAGACATGACAAAACGATTGTTAGGTAACCACCAAGCCACAGAAAAACACAGCCATTTTTTCATACATAAAATTAATCAACCTTTGATGATCTTCATCAGATGACACTCATAGAACTTCATGTTACACAATACATGTATGTTTTGTTTGATAACGTTCATATTTATATAAAAAATTCGGAGTTTACATTGGCGCGTTACGTTCAGTAGTTCTAAAACATGCGGTGATTGTGCAGAGAGCCACATCAATTTACAGAAATACTCATAATAAACATTGATAAAGATATGACTATTACACATGGAACTTTAGATGAACTCGGATTTTTTTTTTTACTTTACGGAGAAAGCAAACCATGCAATAATCTGAGTACAGCCTTTAGACAACAAAGCAGCCAAAAAGATACCCGCCATATTGGGTAGTCAACATTACTCAGAAATAGCATTTTAAATATTCACTTACCTTTGATGATCTTCATCAGAATGCACTCCCAGGAATCCCAGTTCCACCATAAATGTTTAATTTGTTCGATAATGTCCAACAGTTATGTCCAAATATCTTCTTTCGTTAGGGAGTTTGGTAAACAAATCCAAAAGCGAGTTCAGGTTGCGCCGAACGTCGGACAAAAGTACAAAACGTGCCGTTGAAACCCGTAGAAACATGCCAACCTAAGTATGGAATCAATCTTTAGGATGTTTATAACATAAAACTTCATTAATGTTCCAACCAGACAATTCCTTTGTCTGTACAAATGAAGTGGAACGTAGCTACCTTTCACGTGAGCGTGCCAGGCCGAGGCTGTGGCACTCTGCCAGACCACTCACTCAAAGAGCACTTATGAGCCCCTCCTTTAGAGTAGAATCCTCAAAACAGGTTCTAAATACTGTTGACATCTAGTTGAAGCCTTTGGAAGTGAAACATAACTAATATCACCATGTATCTTCAATGGGGGCTGAGTTGAAAAACTACAAACCTCAGATTTCCCACTTCCTGGTTGGATTTTTTCCCATGTTTTTGCCTGCCATATGAGTTATGTCAACCTCAGACATCCTTCCAACAGTTTTAGAAACTTCAGAGTGGTTTCTATCCAAATTTACTAATTATATGCATATTCTAGCTTTTACGGCTGAGTAGCAGGCAGCTTAATTTGGGCACGTTTTTCATCCAAGCTACCCAATACTGCCCCCTACCCCAAAGAAGTTATCCGGGTAGCCGGAAAGTAGAGCATTGCAGTAGTCTGACCTAGAAGTAACAAAATCACGGATAAAGTTTTCTGCATAATTTTTGGACAGAAAGTTTCTGATTTTTGCAATGTTACGTAGATGGAAAAAAGCTGTCCTTGAAACAGTCTTGATATATTCGTCAAAAAAGAGATCAGGGTCCAGAGTAACGCCGAGGTCCTTCACAGTTTTATTTGAGATGACTGTACAACCATCAAGATTAATTATCAGATTCAACAGAAGATTTCTTTGTGTCTTGGGACCAAGAACAAGCATCACTGCTTTGTCCGAGTTTAAAAGTAGAAAGTTTGCAGCCATCCACTTCCATACCTTAAGGGAACATTTCGACATTTTCTGTATGGTTAGTGAGAAAGTCCATATTGCAAATGTACCGTCCCTTACTAGACGTCCAAAAACATTTGTAAAACTCGGGGACGGCGTCGGGCCGAGCGGCAGGGCCAGACCTACCGGGAAGTCATCAAATGAACTTTGTCGGACATTCGGTTTTCGTTTTATAAAATAATCAAATTTTGGTCATTTTTCCGCTATCCCGGAAAATCCCACAAGAGGGCATAAGCAATCAAATTGCAATTTGACAAAACATCACGAATCACGACGGGCCTTATCTCGAAAACTGAAAATATTTCGAAGCCGAAACTTGGTGAGCATAGGCTTGGCATAATGGGCAGGTGGCCCCGAACAAGATGGCGGTTTTTGAGTTATGGCCATTTTTCTGGGATTAAAGGTCCTAAATGAAAATAGAGAAATTATTTTTTCACTTCACGTCAAAGTCAAGGAGCCTCCGGTGTCAATAAAAAAAAATCAACCATTTATCTATCGTCAATTAAGAGAAATCACACAATGACAGATTGGTGATGTTCAAATATAGGTTTTTTTTTCAACAGTTACAGATCCAGTTGCAGGGTGTTCATACGAATATTTTTAAAGTCTGCTGCGGAGCTCTGCGAGATTTCTGTGATTTTCTATGATTTTCTGAAATAACACACACTCACTAAACCCTCCGTAAATAACTCAGTTCTTAACGTAAAGACTTAAAACTCAGGATTCTGTAAAGGCATACCCCAATCAGGATATGGGTTTATTTATAGCTTCCTGTGCCAACAGGAAGTGCCTTAAATGGTGTCATAGTGGCTGTTTCCAAGGGTTAAAAAGGTCAGATCTTTTCAAAACTTCATATGTGTGATTAGGCAACCCTCCTGAACTGTAAAATCAGTCACTTCTCCCAACAGATGTCAAAGAAAAGCTCTCACACACACACACAGCAAGGATGGAGTGACAAAGCGCGGTGCTTAAAGACACAGAGAGCAGGCAATGGCATAAACATAATCCCAAGGCCGTGCCGAGTTCAACGAGATATCCCGCTTGACCGTAGCTCGCTCGGTCTAAGCGCAGCGACCATGAGAAAAGTAGGCCCAAAATGAAGCCTGCACATTAACCCTTCACAGTTAAAATAAGGTGTTTACATCAAACAGTTTGCATTGACTTCTCTCCCCATAGGAATACATTGCCTGCTCCTCTAAATTCAACCTGAGGCCTATGTGGGTTATGAATGCCTTATGAACCTGTCTTTGATGACAGTCCATCAGGACACTATGAGGTCTACCTGTGTCGATTCTAGGCTTCCTGGACCAACCGGAAGTGCTTAAAATCACCCTGAAAGTGTATATCCATACCCTTTCTGCAATTTGATGGACATAGTGCATTGAACCCTGTGTAAATCAGTCAATTCTTTTCGTACATACTTAAAACTCGGGATTCTGTAAAATAATACCCCAATGAGGATATGTGTTGACCTATAGCTTCCTGTGCCGACCGGAAGTGCCATAATTGGTGTCTCAGGGGCTGTTTGGAAGGGTTACAAAAATCAGATCTGTCCAAAACTTCATATGTGTGATGAGGCAACCCCCATGTACTGTAAATCAGTCATTTTTCCCATAAAAATTCAAAGGAAAACTAAATCACACAGATACACAACTTGGAAGGAGGGATGTATTGGGGTGCGTAGAGACTGACACTGCCTCCAATAGTTAGCTTTGTTCGAGCTAAAAAAGAACCGTCAGACCTAGAGTTCCGAAACTTTAGAAACTTGTTCTAGACCTCAGGTCGATAGTGCATGGTGAGTTAGGTGGCTCTAGAAGGTTCTCGGACCGAGAAACAGCCTCGTACATTTGCAATGACTTTAATTCATTTTGACCATTACAAAAATGGGCACATTTAGAAAAGTCTCAGAGACACAAGACTAGGTGCATTGAAACCGGCTCGGCCCATAGAGACGGACCCCAACGTTTCTGTCAGATAGCTCATTCAAGGACCCCATAGCAAGTCATGTAAAAAAGTGGATTTTCAGCACCAATTAGGGTTTTACTCGGACACCAAATGACCTATCGAGCCGAAACTCGGGATTCGGGGTCGCCTCACATAGGACTACACATAAGGTCCGAACTGGACCTGTAGCTAGAACGTAACTACGTGTTTTACGTTTTTATTATGTTTTAAACTAAAGGCGCTGTGAATTATGGGCCTGCTCTGACATATGTGATAGTTGGCTTCTAAATGAGTTGTAAAAAGTGGGTTTGGTGTCAATTGGTATCAGTTTGGTGTCAGAATGACATCTAATTGACTGATGGATACTGACTTGCTAGTTGACTTTTGTTAATTTGCAATATGTTTAAGCGGAGAGGGACCATCACCAAAATGGCATTCTGAAATCAACACAAAAAATGGCATCACCATAGTGTCCAGACTGTGCCGAGTTCAACGAGACGCCCCGCTTGACCGTAGCTCGCTCGGTCTGAGCGCAGCGACCATGAGAAAAGTAGGCCCAAAATGAAGCCTGCACCACAACGTCATTTGATTTTGGGTGACAGCGGCGGAACCGTTAGGTTTAGAAGGACAATTCAAACACAGGACTGTTCCTAAGGTCCTCCCAATCTGTGCAAGCCTAACCTTGACCGTGTGGCATTAACCCTTCACAGTTAAAAGAAGGTGTTTACATCAAACAGTTTGCATTGACTTCTCTCCCCATAGGAATACATTGCCTTCACCTCTAAATTAAACCTGAAGCCTATGTGGGTTATGAATGCCTTTTGAACCTGTCTTCTATGACAGTCCATCAGACCACTAAGAGGTCTACCTGTGTCGATTCTAAGCTTCCTGGAGCAACCGGAAGTGGTTAAATTCACCCAAAAGGTATTTGGATGTACATCACCAGCAAAGGTGAAAATGACTCTATTCAACCCTGTGTATATCAGTCAATTCTCAACTTAAAGACTTAAAACTCAGGATTCTGTAATAGAATACCCCAATGAGGATGTGTGTTGAGTTATAGCTTCCTGTGCCAACCGGAAGTGCCATAATTGGTGTCTCATGGGCTGTTTCGAGGGGTTAAAAAAATAAGATCTTTCCAAAACTTCATATATGTGATTAGGCAACCCCCATGAACTGTAAATCAGTCATTTTTCCCATAAAATTTCAAAGGAAAACTAAATCACACACACACACAGCTTGGAAGTAGGGACCCATTGGGGTGCGTAGAGACATACACTCCCTGCATTAGTTAACCTTGTTGGAACTTTTGAAGAACCGTCAGACCTAGAGTTTCGAAACTTTAGAATCCTGTTCTAGACCTCAGGTCGATAGTGCGTGGTGAGTTACGGCGCTCTAGAAGGTTCTCGGACCGAGAAACAGCCTCATACATTTGCAATGACTTCAATTCATTTTGACCATTACGAAAATGTTGACATTTAGAAATGTCCCAGAGTCACAAGACTAGGTGCATTGTGACCATCTCGGCCCATAGAGACAGAACCCAACGTTTCTGTCCGATAGCTCATTCAAGGACCTTGTAGCAAGTAATTGAAAAAAGTGGATTTTCAGCACCAATTAGGGTTTTACTCGGACACCAAATGACCTATTGAGCCGAAACTTGGCATCCGGGGTCGCCTCAGCTAGGCCTACACATAACACAAGAAATGGACCCGCTGCTAGAACGTAACTACGTGTTTTATGTTTTTTTATGGTTTGAACCGAAGGCGTTGTGAATTTTGGGCCAGCTCTGAAGTATGTGATAGTTGGCTACTAAACGAGTTGGTAAAAGTGGGTTTGGTGTCAGTTTGTATCAGTTTGGTGTCAGAATGATATCAAATTGACTGATGGACGGTGACTTGCTGGTGACTCTTGTCCATTTGCAATATGTTTAAACAGTGAGGTATCATCACCAAAAGTGACATTCTGAAATCAACCCTAACGAGCGATGGAGAGGTACCAGAATCACTGCCCAGCCATCCCGAGTTCATTGGGCCAGTCAATTTGGCATTCCTGCACGATTTTTATAGCATGACAATTCGTGATGGTGAATGCCCAGTTAACCATATTGCAAATGCACAGTGACTTTGCAAGAGTGAGAAAACATAAACAAATGGACATTCTGAAATCAACCCTAACGAGCGATGGAGAGGTACCAGAATCACTGCCCAGCCATCCCGAGTTCATCGGGCCAGTCAATTTGGCATTCCTGCACGATTTTTATAGCATGACAAATTCGTGATGGTGAATTCCCAGTTAACCATATTGCAAATGCACAGTGACTTTGCAAGAGTGAGAAAACATAAACAAATGGACATTCTGAAATCAATCCTAACAAGCGATGGAGAGGTACCAGAATCACTGCCCAGCCATCCCGAGTTCATCGGGCCAGTCAATTTGGCATTCCTGCACGATTTTTATAGCATGACAAATTCGTGATGGTGAATGCCCAGTTAACCATATTGCAAATGCACAGTGACTTTGCAAGAGTGAGAAAACATAAACAAATGGACATTCTGAAATCAACCCTAACGAGCGATGGAGAGGTACCAGAATCACTGCCCAGCCATCCCGAGTTCATCGGGCCAGTCAATTTTGCATTCCTGCACGATTTTCAGGGACTTTGCAAAAGTGAGAAAACATTTGCAATATGTTTTAACAGTGAGGTACCATCACCAAAAGTGACATTCTGAAATCAACCCTAACGAGCGATGGAGAGGTAGCAGAATCACTGCCCAGCCATCCCGAGTTCATCGGGCCAGTCAATTTGGCATTCCTGCACGATTTTTATAGCATGACAAATTGGTGATGGTGAATGCCCAGTTAACCATATTGCAAATGCACAGTGACTTTGCAAAAGTGAGAAAACATAAACAAATGGACATGATGAAATCAACACCACGAGTGATTGAAAGGAACAACAATCTCTGCCCGGCCATCCCGAGTTCATCAGGCCAGTCAATTTTGCATTTCTGCAGGATTTTTGAGCATGTCAAATTTCTTATGACATTTGGCCCCCACAAAACATATGCCTTATGCACAAGTAAAAAAAATAAAAATAATTATGATAATAAAATATGACTAAAGTATGTTGATACAGTTCTTATACGTGTGTAATTGACACAAAATTCGAAAGAATTTCGAAAAACGGTCCAGAAAGCACTTTTTTAGGGGTGTGTGAAGTTTTTGACAAAAAATTCATTTTTTCAAAATTTGGCTTTTGGATGTTGACTTGGGGTCCATTTCCTATATGAAAAACCACGGTGAAGCGCACACGCCACCTGTTGGATTTTTGAAGTGTTACAACTGTCAATTGCCATATGGCATTTGCAAAACATTTTGCATGAATCACCGCCGATTTGGGTGGTATTGTCCATTGTGTACATGGTTTGTACTATGCCAATGTTTTCCCATTCATTTTTGTCCATTTCAGGGGGGTATTCCCTTACATATGTCTGAAACACAGGCTTCTAGTGAGGGCAATTTTGGGGCTTCACCATGTTTTTTTTGAAATGTACAGCTGTGTGTCATTTGCATAGCAGTGAAAGTTAACATTATGTTTTCAAATGACATCCCCAAGAGGTAAAATATATAGTGAAAACAATAATGGTCCTAAAACAGAACCTTGAGGAACACCAAAACATACATTTGATTTGTCAGAGGACAAACCATTCAGAGACAAGCTGATATCCTTCCGACAGATAAGATTTAAACCAGACCAGAACTTATCCGTGTTGACCAATTTGGGTTTCCAATCTCTCCAAAAGAATGTGGTGATCGATGGTATCAAAGCAGCACTAAGGTCTAGGAGAATGAGAACAGATGCAGCGCCTCAGTCTGATGCCATTAAAAGGTCATTTACCACCTTTACAAGTGCAGTCTCAGTGCTATGATGGGATCTAAAACCAGACTGAAGTATTTTGTATACATTGTTTGTCTTCAGGAAAGCAGTGAAGCTTTTTCTAAAACATTTTTGAGAGGATTTTTTTTTTTAGAGGAATGGAAGATTCGATATAGGCCAATAGTTTTTTTTATATTTTCTGGGTCAAGGTTTGACTTTTTCAAGAGAGGCTTTACTACTGCCACTTTTAGTGAGTTTGGTACAGATCCGGTGGATAGAGAGACGTTTATTATGTTCAACATAGGAGGGCCAAGCACAGGAAGGAGCTCTTTCAGTAGTTTAGTTGGAATAGGGTCCAATATGCAGCTTGAAGGTTTAAAGGCCATGATTATTTTCATCATTGTGTCAAGAGATATAGTACTAAAACACTTGAGTGTCTCCCTTGATCCTTGGTCCTGGCAGAGTTGTGCAGACTCAGGACAATGGAGCTTTGGAGGAATACGCAGATTTAAAGATGAGTCCGTAATTTGCTTTCTAATGATCATGATCTTTTCCTCAAAGAAATTCATGATTTCATGGGGAATGCTGGGGAATGCTGCTTTTTAGTTAGCTTTGCGACAGTATCAAAAATACATTTTGGATTGTTCTTATTTTCCTCAATTAAGTTGGAAAAATAGGATGATTGAGCAGCAGTGAGGGCTCTTCGATACTGCACGGTACTGTCTTTCCAAGCTAGTCGGAAGACTTCCAGTTTGGTGTGGCGCCATTTCCATTCCAATTTTCTGGAAGCTTGCTTCAGAGCTCGGGAATTTTCTGTATTCCAGGGAGCTAGTTTCTTATGACAAATATTTTTAGTTTTTAGGGGTAAAACTGCATCTAGGGTATTGTGCAAGGTTAAATTGAGTTCCTCAGTTAGGTGGTTAACTGATGTTTGTCCTCTGACATCCTTGGGTAGGCAGAGGGAGTCTGGAAGGGCATCAAGGAATCTTTGGGTTGTCTGAGAATTTATTGCACAACTTTTGATGCTCCTTGGTTGGGGTCTGAGCAGATTATTTGTTGCGATTGCAAACGTAATAAAATGGTGGTCCGATAGTCTAGGATTATGAGGAAAAACATTAAGATCCACAACATTTATTCCACTGCACAAAACTAGGTCCAGAGTATGACTGTGGCAGTGAGTAGGTCCGGAGACATGTTGGACAAAACCCACTGAGTCGATGATGGGTCCAAAAGCCGTTTGGAGTGGGTCTGTGGACTTTTCCATGTGAATATTAAAGTCACCAAAAATTTGAATATTATCTGCTATGACTACAAGGTCCAATAGGAATTCAGGGAACTCAGTGAGTAACGCTGTATATGGCCCAGGAGGCATGTAAACAGTAGCTATAAAAAAGTGATTGATTAGGCTGCATAGATTTCATGACTAGAAGCTCAAAAGACAAAAACGTAGGTTTTTTTGTAAATTGAAATTGCTATCGTAAATGTTTGCAACACCTCTGCCTTTGCGGGATGCGCGGGGGATATGGGCACTAGTGTAACCAGGAGGTGAGGCCTCATTTAACACAATAAATTCATCAGGCTTAAGCCATGTTTCAGTCAGGCATATCACATCAAAATTATGATCAGTGATTAGTTCATTGACTATAACTGCCTTTGAAGTGAGGGATCTAACATTAAGTAGCCCTATTTTGAGATGTGAGGTATCACGATCTCTTTCAATAATTGCAGGAATGGAGGAGGTCTGTATTCTAGTGAGATTGCTAAGGCGAACACCGCCATGTTTAGTTTTGCCCAACCTAGGTTGAGGCACAGACACGGTCTCAATGGGGATAGCTGAGCTGACTACACTGACTGTGCAAGTGGCAGACTCCACTAAGCTGGCAGGCTGGCTAACAGCCTGCTGCCTGGCCTGCACCTTATTTCATTGTGAAGCTAGGGGAGTTAGAGCCCTGTCGATGTTCGTAAATAAGATGAGAGCACCCATCCAGCTATGATGGAGTCCTTCACTGCTCAACAGGCCAGGCTTGGTCCTGTTTGTGGGTGAGTCCCAGAAAGAGGGCCAATTATCTACAAATTCTATCTTTTGGGAGGGGCAGAAAACAGTTTTCAACTAGCGATTGAGTTGTGAGACTGCTGTAGAGCTCATCACTCCCCCTAACTGGGAGGGGGCCAGAGACAATTACTTGATGCCGACACATCTTTCTAGCTGATTTACACACTGCAGCTATGTTGATCTTGGTGGCCTCTGACTGTTTCATCCTAACATCGTTGGTGCCGACGTGGATAACAACATCTCTATACTCTTACAACAACACGCTGATTTCTGCCCCATGGAAAAGTGTACATTGTTTTCTTGACGTTGTCAGTTATTCCATCTATATCCATCTATCATGCAGTCACGGACACTTTACTCATGCTTCGTGACTTGGAGATATGCCTCTCGGTAACTCTGAAGGGAAGCAACAGACTTCCATCTATTAAAGAAGACACTTGCTACACCACACTGTATTTGATATGATTATTATGGGGTTGTACTGCCCTGTCTCTCTATTGCTGTCTCTTATAGAAGTTCTCTTCAGAGCACATTGGATAAGTGATACTGTTTTCAGTCTCTGTTACATTCCACTGTTGACATTTTTCTTTTTCTCTTTTTAAATGAGAAAGACACATTTCAGTTGAATGCATTCAGTTGTACAACTGACTAGGTATCCCGCCTTTCCCTTTCCTTTCTTGGTCCCTCTCTCTTTGAGTCCCACTCCCTCTTCCTCTCTTTCTTGGTCCCTCTCTCCTTGAGTCCTACTCCCTCTTCCCCTCTTTCTTGCTTCCTCTCTCCTTGAGTCCCACTCCCTCTTCACCTTATTCTTGCTTCCTCTCTCCTTGAGTCCCACTCCCTTTTGTCTCTTCCCGTCAATTCCTTTATAATTTCAGCCCCTGAAAGGCTTTCCATGGCACAGCTAAGACCACAGAGATCACACCTCGTCCTTCTGACCACTCTGTTCTAGTCCCCCTCTCCATTTTCACACGAGCAGTCTAAACAAAGGGTGGCCGTATCGAAGAAGCAAATGTCCTTTGACCCTATAACAGAACTGCTTTGGCCTTCCGTGGGATAAGAGAGGGAGAGACTGGAGAGACTGGAGAGAGAAACAATGGTACAGACAGGGAATAGCCAGGGAGCAGGCTTAACAGTAAATAATAAGGCTTTAGGGATCTCACCTGCAATACAATTGGAGGGTGCAGGGGGTTACAGTAGGCTTTAGGGCTAGTCATTGTTTATTGGTTGATTTGATTTATTAAAATAAATGAATACATTTGATGTTATTTTGTATATAAACGACTATTTGGGAGATTGAATCCAGGCTGGTGGTAGATTTGGGGTATCACATTATTTGATGTGAAGAATCCCGAAACCTAGAAACAAAACAATAGCTGAAAGTGCAGGATAGTCATCTCAAAGTGGGATTTATTTTCTCAGAGGGCAAAACACAGCTCGCCAAGACTTGATCAACAGCCCCGGCTTTCCAACTAAAATAGCCAATTAACTTCCTCCGTCACCTTTCGGATAGAGAGAAGGTTGTACAATTTGTGGACGGCAATCTAATTTAAACGGAACACATCTTGCGCCCTCCAGGACGCGGCAAAAAATCCAATCTGGTAAATATGATGACTTGCACTTGCTGCTCAGCATTGGGTCTGGCCATCTGAGCAGCTCCCTGAGCTCAGCTCCAGGACAGGATAGGGGAGGGAGGGTATGTGGAGGTATTCTAGCCAGGATTGAGACTTGGTCTCTGAATATGTTTGGGACATCCTCTGGGGTGAGGGGAGAGGCACTTAGGGGTGGGTGGACCTCCAAGGTCATGCAGTAATTAAATTAAATCTCCATCTAAATGTGTTTGTATGCGGGCGCATCTCAATATGTGTGTGTGTGTCTGTGTGTGCCTGCATGTATGTGTGAGTGGCCTAGTAGATGTGTGTGTGAACGAAATTGGCTTTAGGTGCTGTCCTGTGTCATTACCCATTTACTCTCTCTCTCTCTCTCTCTACTCTCTCTTTCTCCTCCCTTTCTCTCTCTCTCTCTCTCTCTCTCTCTCTCTCTCTCTCTTTCTCCTCCCTTTCTCTATCTCTCTCTCTCTTTCTCTTCCCTTTCTCTCTCTCTCTCTCTCTTTCTCTCTCTCTTTTCTCTCCCTTTCTCTCTCTCTTTCTCTCTCTCTCTCTCTCTCTCTTTCTCCTCCCTTTCTCTCTCCTCCATTTCTTTCTGTCTGTCTGTCTGTCTGTCTGTCTGTCTGTCTGTCTGTCTGTCTGTCTGTCTGTCTCTCTCTCTCTCTCTCTCTCTCACCCTCTCCTTCTGGGACGTACTGCACTGGGCTGTCAATCCACTGATGACTCTGACCCCAACAACATTCTCAGCTCTCACCTCTGCAGCGACCCACCACAATGCTGTAGCCAATGACACCTGGTCTCCCCGGAGTTACACAATCTTCACACCCATCTTGTTTTCAGAGATGGTTATTAATGGGGCTGTCTTGTGGGAACATTTGGCCGGAGGTGCTCGCAATGTGGCCACGTCACTGTTATATATCCACTCTAATGTATTCTTCAGGGGAGGGGAGGTTGAGGAGACGTCCCCCCAGCATCCATCCACACAGAGCTGTGACATTTACTCTCTCCTCCTCCGCTATACCTCTCTCTCTCTCTCTCTCTCTCTCTTCTTCTTTATGGAAGCTATGGATGGGGCTTATGTTTAGGTTGCCTGTCTGGAATCTGCACTGTCTGTCTTTCTGTCTCTCTCTTTCTCACCGACCATTCCCCCAAACACTCTCTCTCTCTCTTTCTCTCTCTCTCTCTCTCTTTCACACTCAATCCCTCCACCTTTGACTGCAATTGCATTTTTTTATCCCTCTCACTCACTCCTTTCTCTCACCTTCTCAAGTTTCTCAACTATCACTCTCTCCCCCTCTTTCTCCCTCCCTCTGTATGTGTGTTTGTCCTCCCTCTCTTTCTCTCTCATTCATACAGTATATTGGCAGTGTGCACACACAGGTCATTTCCTGAGTGCTGCAACCGCCGTAGCTCGTTTAATTAACAGAGCGAGGAGGCTTGTCATCGTCAGAGCTCTTCCACGGAGCAGTCCTCTATGACTTCATGTCATATCCTATAGAAGACGGGTCCGCCTCGCCTTTGTTGTTTTTCCTGGGAGGATTGACTTCTAGATTATAGGCATATCCTTCAGCCACCAGTTTGCTATACGGTATGTCCTGTCTTCCACTGTGTTGACTTTACATGCATACCCCACCCAGTAGTGTGGATTGAGAAGTCTGATCTATGTGAAGGTACTCACTCCTCTCTCGCTTCTACTGTCGTTAAACAATGTTGCCCCGAAACTTGTTTGTTTATCATTTAGAGGACTGATGGGCAGTGATGGAAAAAGTAACCAATTGTCATACTTGAGTAAAAGTAAAGATACCTTAATAGAAAATGACTCAAGTAAAATACTACATGAGTAAAAGCATTTGGTTTTAAATATACAGTGGGGCAAAAAAGTATTTAGTCAGCCACCAATTGTGCAAGTTCTCCAACTTAAAAAGATGAGAGAGGCCTGTAATTTTCATCATAGGTACACTTCAACTATGACAGACAAAATGAGAAAGAAAAATACAGAAAATCACATTGTAGGATTTTTAATGAATTTATTTGCAAATTATGGTGGAAAATAAGTATTTGGTCAATAACAAAAGTTTATCTCAATACTTTGTTATATACCCTTTGTTGGCAATGACAGAGGCAGTTGGCCAGCTCAGAGGCAGTAGGGATGACCAAGGATGTTCTCTTGATAAATGTGTGTACTTAACCATTTTGTCATGCTAAGAATTCAAAATGTAACAAGTAATTTTGGACTTCAGGGAAAACGTATGGAATAAAAAGTACATTATTTTCTTTAGGAATCTATTGAAGTAAAAGTAAAAGTTGTAAAAAATACAAATAGTAAAGTAAGTACAGGAAGAAAAGGAGGAACAGGCGCTCTGATTGGAGTTCATTTGGTATCTCTGAGTGTGTTTTGTCATTGCTACGAAGGTGCATGTAGTAATGTGTTGTGCAACCACTAGGGAAAAACTGCAGAGTGCACTTTTAAATCAGTGTGATATTATTCTTGTCCTGCTGGATTTGGGTAAGTCTGCAGAGACCACCCAACAGCCTTCAACTCATTACTTTGGTCTTGTAGAGATAATAATAGAGCTCACAAGAGACCAACGGACAGAGTCAAGGTCAGCTTCCAATACCATCACAGCAGACTGGATATGTTCCACAAACAGTACCGGAAGGATTGATGATCTGTTATTGAGTGTAGTTTGTTTGGAAGATGGACCCAGGTACTGTACACCCATCTTCTTTCAGATCCACAAAGCAGGGTCAACGAGGTCAGGGGGAAGGGAGCATGTTGATGGATTGGAATCCACCCCATTGTCATGACATGAAGATAAATGATCTTCAGTATTGGGAGGAGTGTGTGTGTGTGTATCTCTGTATTTGTGTTTAAAATAAATGCACGGCTGGACCTCAGGGTCTCTGTTATGAGTGAGGGAGAAAGTGAACGGGATTTAATCAAACCAATACAAATCATGTCAAAGCAGTCATCACTTCTCCAACATGATGTGAAAGCAGTCATCACTGGTCCAACAACATGATGTGAAAGCAGTCATCACTGCTCCAACAACATGATGTGAAAGCAGTCATCACTGCTCCAACAACATGATGTGAAAGCAGTCATCACTTCTCCAACAACATGATGTGAAAGCAGTCATCACTGCTCCAACAACATGATGTGAAAGCAGTCATCACTTCTCCAACAACATGATGTGAAAGCAGTCATCACTTCTCCAACAACATGATGTGAAAGCAGTCATCACTTCTCCAACAACATGATGTGAAAGCAGTCATCACTTCTCCAACAACATGATGTGAAAGCAGTCATCACTTCTCCAACAACATGATGTGAAAGCAGTCATCATTTCTCCAACAACATGATGTGAAAGCAGTCATCACTTCTCCAACAACATGATGTGAAAGCAGTCATCATTTCTCCAACAACATGATGTGAAAGCAGTCATCACTTCTCCAACAACATGATGTGAAAGCAGTCATCACTTCTTCAACAACATGATGTGAAAGCAGTCATCACTTCTCCAACAACATGATTTGAAAGCAGTCATCATTTCTCCAACAACATGATGTGAAAGCAGTCATCATTTCTCCAACAACATGATGTGAAAGCAGTCATCATTTCTCCAACAACATGATGTGAAAGCAGTCATCACTTCTCCAACAACATGGTGTGAAAGCAGTCATCATTTCTCCAACAACATGATGTGAAAGCAGTCATCACTTCTCCAACAACATGATGTGAAAGCAGTCATCACTGCTCCAACAACATGATGATGTGAAAGCAGTCATCACTTCTCCAACAACATGATGTGAAAGCAGTCATCACTTCTCCAACAACATGATGTGAAAGCAGTCATCATTTCTCCAACATGATGTGAAAGCAGTCATCACTTCTCCAACATGATGTGAAAACAGTCATCACTTCTCCAACAACATGTACACACACATAGTAAACCCAGTTTCAGAGCGGTTGGAGCCTGCTTGTCTCCAATCTTGAATAAACCAATTTCACTCGAGAAAAATCATCAATATATTTATTGACATTTTACATGCTCCCATTCACCTGAAATTTAGGCTGATGCAGACATGGAATCAGATGCAAACATTCAGTCCCTTATATCTACGGAGAGTAACAAGTGTTCTGATGGAGGAGTGGACTGGAGAGTTATTGGCTGGGATTATTTAGGACATGTCTCAGCATGGAGTCTGGGCTCTCCCATGCAAAGTAGCGCAGACAGGAAGAGGTGACTTGTACGGTAGGCAGAGTGCTACTGTTGGAGATGAGCCTCAATGTGGTCTAAGATTGCACTGCTTGTGCTTTAATGGTCAGTGTTCAGTACTTCACAGTACCACTCATGCTATACTGTGAGAATGTCTCTGGATTTGACTGAAATATAGGCTTACGGCCCTGTGTTGTCTTGCACTGCTATTTCACTGCACTGAACTGTACTCGGATCCCCCTCCCTCCAGTGCAAATGTCCTTGTGCCAGTCAGCCACCCACTGTGAGTGTGGCTCTCATCTGCTTATCCCATCCCATGACTGGCAGCCTGGGCTTAACCTCACACCAGAACAAGGCCACAGGAGAAAGGGAGGGAGAGATGGAGGGAAGGGGGAAAGAGTTTTGAGAAAAGGGAAATGTAGAATAGGGAGAAGGAGAGGAGGAAGGGAGTGAAGGAGAGGAAAAGAGGATGAGAGAAAAGAGAACAGAAAGAATAGTGCGACGGAAGACAGATCTGTTGTCATCTTTGTACCAAGCCACATGGAGGGATGTCCTCGAGTAAGACCACATTTTCTATATCAATAAATCCATTATTTCATCAACATCACGGGCCTCATGACATACACTGGGACAGGGATGTGAAGACTATATTCACGCCTACAGTCTCGTTTTATTGGTTCTCCCTGTACGAATGTGCTTTGAAAACTGTTGCCCTGGATGCATCCCAAATGGCACCCTATTCCCTACATAGCCAGGGCTCTGGTCAAAAGTAGTGAGCCTTGGCCAAAAGTAGTGAGCCCTGGCCAAAAGTAGTGAGCCCTAATTAAAAGTAGTGAGCACTGGTTAATAGTAGTGAGCCCTGGTCAAAAGTAGAGCACTATGTATGGAATAGGGTTCCATTTGGGACGCAGTTCTGCTTTACAGTGAGATGGTGTCTTTTCCGTCTCTCTTGTTTTGATATGCTGATGCCGATTGAACGCACCCACTCGGTGAACGGTGGTGGGTAGATCTGTGCTCTCGAAACTACAGTTTCTCAGCTCCCAATTAATTTGGTGAAAAAGCTCATGTTCTCATGTGTTTCTGTGATGCTGTCACCACGTCCCCAGGCAGTGTTGGCTGGTTGTCACTTTTTATGAGCCGCTATAATGAAAGAAATAGACACTTCATTGTCCTCTACTTTGGTGAATTAGTGTGACTGGTTTTCTTTAAACACGTGTTTTGGGTTTGATCCACCTGTCATTCCTGCCACATAACACGCCAGTAATGCTTCACACTTATTGCTCTTCTGCCCCCAGGGTTCTGAGAGACTGGAGAAACTACAGCTCATCGCCCTACACACAACCCACCTCTTTACATGCATGTACACACACACATGTGCACGCACAATCTTAACCTCACCCACGCCCTACCCCCATCCCTCACCAGATCTTGTTATGCAGCCCTCGGTTGAACATGTCTTGACAAACCTCCCATCTACACTACTGAAGCTGATATGCAATGGTTTTGACTAACATTCTCTTGGTTTTAACTAACATTCTCTTGGTTTTGACTAACATTCTCTTGGTTTTGACTAACATTCTCTCGGTTTTGACTAACATTCTCTTGGTTTTGACTAACATTCCCTTGGTTTTGACTAACATTCTCTTGATTTGAATAACATTCTCTTGATTTTGGCTAACATTCGCTTGATTTGAATACCATTATCTTCATTTGGACTAACATTCTTTTGATTTGAATAACATTATCTTGATTTTGACTAACATTCTCTTGGTTTTGACTAACATTCTCTTGGTTTTGACTAACATTCCCTTGGTTTTGACTAACATTCTCTTGGTTTTGACTAACATTATCTTGATTTTGACTAACATTCTCTTGATTTAAATGACATTATCTTGATTTTGACTAACATTCTCTTGGATTTGACTAACATTCTCTTGATTTTGACTAACATTCTCTTGATTTTGACTAACATTCGCTTGGTTTTGGATAACATTCGCTTGGTTTTGAATAACATTCTCTTGATTTTGACTAACAATCTCTTGGTTTTGACTAACATTCTCTTGGTTTTGGCTAACATTATCTTGATTTTGACTAACATTCTCTTGGTTTCGACTAACATTCTCTTGGTTTTGACTAACATTCCCTTGATTTGAATAACATTCTCTTGGTTTGACTAACATTATCTTGATTTTGACTAACATTCTCTTGGTTTTGACTAACATTCTCTTGATTTTGACTAACATTCTCTTGGTTTTGACTAACATTCTCTTGGTTTTGACTAACATTCTCTTGATTTAAATGACATTATCTTGATTTTGACTAACATTCTCTTGGATTTGACTAACATTCTCTTGATTTTGACTAACATTCTCTTGGTTTTGACTAACATTCTCTTGGATTTGACTAACATTCTCTTGATTTTGACTAACATTCTCTTGATTTTGACTAACATTCTCTTGGTTTTGACTAACATTCTCTTGGTTTTGACTAACATTCGCTTGGTTTTGACTAACATTCTCTTGATTTTGACTAACATTATCTTGGTTTTGACTAACATTCTCTTGGTTTTGACTAACATTCTCTTGATTTGAATAACATTCTCTTGGTTTTGACTAACATTCTCTTGGTTTTGACTAACATTCTCTTGGTTTTGAATAACATTCCCTTGGTTTTGACTAACATTCTCTTGGTTTTACCTAACATTATCTTGATTTTGACTAACATTCTCTTGGTTTTGACTAACATTCTCTTGGTTTTGACTAACATTCTCTTGATTTTGACTAACATTCTCTTGATTTAAATGACATTATCTTGATTTTGACTAACATTCTCTTGGATTTGACTAACATTCTCTTGATTTTTGACTAACATTCTCTTGATTTTTGACTAACATTCTCTTGGTTTTGACTAACATTCGCTTGGTTTTGAATAACATTCTCTTGATTTTGACTAACAATCTCTTGGTTTTGACTAACATTCTCTTGGTTTTGACTAACATTCTCTTGGTTTTGACTAACATTCTCTTGGTTTTGACTAACATTCTCTTGGTTTTGAATAACATTCTCTTGATTTTGACTAACATTCTCTTGATTTTGACTAACATTCTCTTGATTTTGACTAACATTCTCTTGATTTGAATAACCATCTCTTGATTTTGACTAACAATGCTCACCCTTTGTTTCTAGGTGGAAAGTAAATGGAAAGGTGGATTCAATATGGACCAGAGTAAATAACAGCCATTTAAATGCATTTGTGGGAAGAGCTCAAGGTTGATTAATGGATAAACCAGGTGCGATATGTTATAGGATGCTAATCAGGTAGATCAGAGGTCAGAAAGCGGTTAAAATCTCTCTCTGGATCTTATCAACAGCCCTCATCCCAGCCAACCTTCACCCTCCCTCATCCTGGCTTGGCAGCGGCTCGACATGCCCCGACACGTCCGCAGCCAACCACACCCCCGGTCAACCAGAAATGGACCTCCCTTGACTTGACTATAAATAGGTTACAGCTTGTCTCTTGACTGGGTTCCTATATTGTTTACAACATAAAATACCTCACATTACACCCCTTGTTGGTATGTTGACAGTACATAGCTATACAATGTATGCCTCCTTGGTATGTTGACAGAAAATAAAAGTGTTGCATGTCTGAGTTAGTGGTTATACAGTACAGCACCTGTGGGAAGGTGTCAGTGCTGGGACTGGTTCAAACTGGCCCAAAGCAGACTGAGGGAGGTCAACGCGCTGCAAGCCCTGAGAGAGAGAGAGAGAGAGAGAGAGAGAGAGAGAGAGAGAGAGAGAGAGAGAGAGAGAGAGAGAGATTGGGCTCAACCAATCATGGGGGTTTAACAATGGCTGAGAAAATAACAGGCTTTATATTGGGGCTGTGTGGTGGTACTGTAGAGACTCTGAATGAGCTGATTTTCTGCCACACAGATACACACAATGTCCAACGAATGGAGACTTGATTTTCTTTTGTCTTTGGCTGTTTGCTTTGACAAGATGTGCGGTTGGCAATTATGTTCTCTATTCAAAACACTTGAATAGTTTCTAAAGCAGTGTGGAATCATCATCTGACTTGTGTGTTTTAATGAAATGCTGTATATAATGGATTGAATTGTTAAGTTTGGCAAGTATCACAAATTGACCTGGCGTTCCTATTTGGACAACTTTAGCCAAACAGTGCTCTCCATATATCTCCATATCTCCATATATGCTACTTCCTGTATTTGATACTGGGTGCAGGTCCTGGGCAATAGATGAAAACACAGGAATGCACGTATGAACACACACCACCATGTGGTACCACTTAGAGTGGTGGTTCTAATGTCACCTAAGTAATGCTAAGGCAAATCACACTGTGTTTTCATTCAGTCTATCAGCCAGAATTTTAATTAACCTTATAGTTGTATAGGAGGGAAGGAAAAAGTACCTCTGTAGTATTTTTGATAGTGTCACGACTTCCACCAAGGTGGCTCCTCTCCCTGTTCCAGCTTTACCTGGACCAGGAGTTGCTGGCTGTGGTAAAAGCTCACCCTTTTCTCATCTGGACTGACCACCATAATCTGGAGTACATACGGGCAGCAAGGAGACTGAATCCTCGCCAGGCAAGGTGGGCCATGTTTTTCACCAGATTTCATTTCACCATCTCTTATAGACCAGGTTCCCGGAACACTAAGGCAGATGCACTGTCCCGTCTCTATGATGCTGAAGAGCGGTCCATTGATCCTACTCCCATACTTCCGGCCTCTTGTCTGGTGGCACCTGTAGTATGGGAGGTGGATGGGGACATCAAGCGGGCATCACGGTTAGAACCCACGCCACCACAGTGTCCAGCGGGCCGGAAGTACGTGCCGCTTGGTGTCCGTGACAAATTGATCCGGTGGGCCCACACGCTACCCTCTCGGGTCATCCGGGAATTGAGAGGACGGTGCGGGGTCTTAGGGGGAACATCTTATGGCCCACTTTAGCTAAGCACGTGAGGTTTTATGTCTCTTCCTGTTCGGTGTGCACTCAGAGTAAGGCTCCTAGACACCTGCCTAGAGGGAAGATACAGCCCCTCCCCAAACCCCACAACGGCCTTTATGACATTTGTCGGTGGACTTCCTCACCGACCTTCCCCCGTCTCAGGGGAACACCACGATCCTGGTCATTGTGGATCGGTTTTCAAAGTCCTGCTGTCTCCTCCCATTGCCCGGTCTCCCTACGGCCCTGCAGACTGCGGAGGCCCTGTTTACCCACATCTTCCGGCACTACGAGGTGCCTGAGAACATAGTTTCTGATCGGGGTCCCCAGTTCACATCCCGGGTTTGGAGGGCCTTCATGGAGCATCTGGGGGTCTCGATCAGCCTGACCTCAGGTTTTCACCCCGAGAGCAATGGGCAGGTGGAGAGAGTGAACCAGGATGTGGGTAGGTTTCTGTGGTCGTATTGCCAGGACAGGCCAGGAGAATGGGTGAGGTAAGTCCCATGGGCGGAGGTGGACCAAAACTCACTCCGCCACTCCGCCACTCCTCCACGAACTCGCCTTTCCAGTGCGTGTTGGGCTAACAGGCGGTCCTGGCACCTTGGCATCAGAGCCCGACCGAGGCTCCTGCGGTGGAGGAATGGGTGCAGCGCTCAAAGGAGACCTGGAGAGCTGCCCAGGATTCGCTAAAACGGGCTCGTGGGCGGCAGGAGGTGAGTGCTGACCGCCACCACAGTGAGGCCCCCGTGTTTGCACCGGGGGACCAGGTCTGGCTCTCGACCCGAAACCTGCCCCTACGCCTGCTCTGCAGGAAGGTGAGGTGCTGGAGGTCCCTCTGCACCCTCTGGACATCGAGGGTCCCCCGGCGTACACGGTACGTTCCATCCTGGACTCTCGACGCCGGGTGAGGGGCCTGCAGTACCTCATGGATTAGAAGGGGTACGGTCCGGAGGAGAGGTGCTGGGTACAAGTGGAGGACATCTAGGATCCATTGCTGAGTGATGTCCACCTCCTCCATCCGGATCGCCCTGCGCCTCACCCTCCGGGTAGTCCTCGAGGCCGGTGTCGAGGGGGGGGTTACTGTCACGACTCCCACTCCCTGTCCTCTCCCTGTTTGGGCGGTGCCCAGCGGTCGCCACGATCCCTTTTTCTTTTCTGTTGGTTTTGTCTTTATTGTTTTCACCTGTTGCTTATTTTGGTTCATCAATGGTCTATTTAAACTTCCAGTGCCCGCCTGCTTTTGTGCGGGCTTATTCCTACGGTCAGTGGTGAAGTTGTTTTTCTCCTGCCTAATTTGTTGTATGTTATTTCCTGTTTTTTGGAGACAAACCTGAATTATGGTCATTGCCTGATTGTTGGCTAGACCAAGCAAAATAAACGCATCCATTGAAAGTATTGCTCTCTGCGCCTGACCCTACACCCACTCCTAGAATTCCGTGACAGATAGTCTAGTACTGGACCTAAACACACACTAGTATTTTTGGTAGTCTAGTACTGCCGCAGTAGCAGGTTTGACAAAGTGCCCTGAATACCAAATTCAATAGTGTAGCAGCTCCATTGTCCCCCTCTTCCTGGTGTTTGGGTTTTCTCTCATAGTAGCTCCATTGTCGCCCTCTTCCTGGTGTTTGGGTTTTCTCTCCTAGCCACACAGGGTTACTGTTTACCTTGCTACTGTACCGAGGGCGCGGAGAACTCCAGAATCAATGAATGACTATTGGCTCATGGTGGCATTTACCTGTTTTACATAAGAGCCACTCTGGTTGAGAGATTGGAAGTGCTTTGTGACAAGGTGGCAGAAATGCTTGTCAAACCCCAGAGAAGTGGCCACCTGCCAAAAGTTCAAAGCCCAGACCCACCCGTGGTCCTTTATGGCTCAGCTGGCAGAGTATGGTGGTTTCAACATCAGGATAGTGTGTCTGATTCCCATTGTTGGGGCCAGAAATAAGAAAATGTATGCACTCACTACTTTAAGTTGCTTTGGATAACAATGCTAAATGGCATATGACTCAGAAGGATGTGCTGAGTGTACTGTGTGTAAATCAATACTTCAATACTTCTACTCCAGAGTTTTTGGTTTACTGTATTTATATTGTATATTCTGTATGTTGACTATATGTCTGTCTTCTGTTTGTACATTGTCTGTTGCTGGCAGAACCTATTCACTAAGTCAATGTAGTAGGCAAATTACGTGATTCTGATTCTGAGAGAGGGAGGACCTAGATCAGGTTTTTCCAAACTAGTGGTCGCCTGATTTGAAAATGGGATAGCGAGAGAAACTCTGAAATAAAATAAATAAAATTGCGCGCTTGGTATATAGAACCGGGGTTACATCAGTAACCTCCGGTAGCCGCTAGATGCGGTTGTAGTAAACAGAGTAGTTTCTTTTCTTCTTCTTACGACCGTGTCTCTATCTTTTTAAACTTCGATATATGATGACCCCTTTACTGAAAGACGAGACTCTCAGGAACACGTACAGCACCTTCAGAAAGTATTCACACCCCTTGATTTTTACCACATTTGTTTGTGTTACAGGCTGAATTTAATATGGATTCAATTGCATTTTTGTTGGCACTGGCCTACACACAATACACCATAATGTCAAAGTGGAATTATGTTTTTAAGCTTTAAGCTCGTCTCTCAATAAAAGAAAACACGTCAATACTTTGCCCCTTGATAACCAGCGCACTTCTAGGTCAGGGTGAGACATAGAAGTGAGGGGTGTGACCTAGAAGTGTATGTTGTAAAAGCGTTACATGGTCACTGCTGTCACGTTCGTTGATGGAAGAATTAGACCAAGGTGCTGCGTGGTAGGTGTACATCTATCTTTTATTAAATGACACTGAAAAAACAACAAAATACACAACAAACGTAAAGCTAAATGCAGTGCAGAAAGCAACTACACACAAACAAGATCCCACAAACTAAAGGTGGAAAAAGGCTGCTTAAGTATGATCCCAAATCAGAGACAACGATAGACAGCTGCCTCTGATTGGGAACCATACCCGGCCAACAAAGAAATAGAAAAACTAGAATGCCCACCCAAATCACACCCTGACCTAACCAAATAGAGAAATAAAAAGGCTCTCTAAGGTCAGTGCATGACAGCTGCCCATATCATTGCATAGTGCAGGAAATACACAAGAGTTCAGGGGCCTTGTTAACAAAGTTAACTGTTTTCACTGTAGTGTCCAAAACGTCATTCAAGCTGTCAGGCATTCCCTTGACAGCAAGAGCCTCTCGGTGGATGCTGCAGTGTACCCAAGTGGCGTCGGGAGCTACTGCTTGCACTCGCGTTACCACCCCATTATGTCTCCCTGTCATGACTTTTGCGCCATCAGTACAGATACCAACATGAGCAGCAGCTACGTTTGGCTACATACGGACCGTTAGTGGAATTCCCGCAAGAGAGTAATGGTTAATGTGATTGGATGTTTATTATTTGACTAGGCTACCTGTATTTGTCATTGTGTTGTTATTTCGCTGAACAGTAGATGGTTTAATTTGATTTTTGCCAGTGAAACGAGGCTACTCGGGCGAGAAAAAAACTCACCCATGTATAGCCCCGTTGAAAAATATGAATGGACTGTTTGAAAATGTGAGGATACATTTTTTTAGTTTGAGAATACCTGATCTAGTAGAATTAGATGCACACGTTTCCTCAATGCATTGGAAGAGGTGGGCTGTGAGTCATCGGCCCTTGTTCTGTTCAAGTAACCAAACAACAAAACTAGGTTACTTAATTGGGAAGATGTTGAATAGTGAAGCTTCTGTGGTGGTGTTTGTCATGCCCTGACCATAGAGAGCCCTCTGGATTTTCTATAGTGTAATAGGTCAGGGAGTGACTAGGGGGTGTTTCTAGGTATTATATTTCTATGTTGGTGTGTGTGTATGGTTCCCAATTGGAGGCAGCTGATAATCGTTACCTCTAATTGGAGATCATACTTAGTGTGTCCTTTTCCCCACCTGCTAAGGGGGGATATTGTTTTGTATGAGTGCCTGTGTGCGCTACGTATTTCACGATTGTTATGTCTTTGTTGTTTTGGAAGTTTCACTATCATTAAAATGTGTAACTCTACTCACGCTGCGCCTTGGTCCAATTATTCATACGACAATCGTGACAGTGTTCAAATGTAGACGATGCAGTTTTAGTTCTCCTTAAAATTGTCATAAATATTGCCATGTAGGTGTCACGTTCGTCATAATAACTGGACCAAGATGCAGTGTGGTATGTTTCCATCCTTTTATTTGGAAGAAAAACTTAACAAACAAAAACAATAAAGCAAATAAACAAAACATGAAGCTCAGAGTAGTGTTCGCAGGCAACTCTACCTAGACAAGATCCCACAAAGCACAATGGGGAAATGGCTACCTAAATATGATCCCCAATCAGAGACAACGAAAAAGAGCTGCCTCTGATTGGGAACCATACCAGGCCAACATAGAAATATAATTCACCTAGATAACCCACCCTTAATCACACCCGACCTAACCAACATAGAGAATAAAAAGCTCTCTATGGTCAGGGCGTTACGTCGGTCCCTACTTGTTCGGGCGGCGTTCGGTGGTCGACTTCACTGGCCATTTTGCCATCGCCGATCCACTTTTCATTTTCCATTTGTTTTGTCTTTGTCTTACACACCTGGTTTCAATTCCCCAATTACTTGTTCATTATTAACCCTCTGTTCCCCCATATTTGTTTGTGAGTAATTGTTTATTGTATTGCGGTCTGTATTTGTGGCCTTGTATTTTCAAAATATGAAAATCAAAACACAATTATCTAAAACAAACACATTCTTCAGTAAAAAAACATGCATCTATCTATCTCGACAGATGTTAAAGTGAGGTGGACGGAGATAGGCTAACCCCACAGTCTTACCCAGAGACGGATGCCGTTGGCGGCATGGCATGCTGACTGTGGTAGGCCCAAGCTCTATCTGATCACCAGCTGTTTGAGCCTGTTTAAAGGGTGAGTCATGCTCCGGCACAGTCATCGGTTTTGTGTTGACTCATGTACGCGCACACGCCCACTCAGCACTTAAAGAGACGGCTGTTCAAGGAGTGGCGTCATCCCCCCAACTAAAAAGCCTACCTGATAACTCTGTGTGCGTGTGTGTGTGTGTGTGTGTGTGTGTGTGTGTGTGTGTGTGTGTGTGTGTGTGTGTGTGTGTGTGTGTGTGTGTGTGTGTGTGTGTGTGTGTGTGTGTGTGTGTGTGTGTGTGTGTGTGTCTAAAAGCAATTTCATGCAAATGTAACCATTTTGACATCATTGTAGGCACATGCCACTTTTATTAGTACAGAAATATAATAATTATACTCACTTAATTGCCAAGATGAAAGTTTTCTCACAAGTTTACCTGGATCACCAACATTACTAGTCCGTACCAGTCTGTAATAAAACTGGGGAACAATATACTATGAATGTGTGCAGGGACCTTAGAATTGTCAGGTTGTGCGCTACTGGTATAGCAGTCAGGTGTAGAAGAGCAGAGAGTAGTGAACAGGCACACACTTTATTTGGCAGAAGCAACAACAGAGGGACGCAACTGCGTCAACAAAACCTCCAGCCAATGGCAAAAGTGAAAAGCGCGACAACAGTCACAATGATGCAAACGTTTAATAATTAAACCTACTTGGGGTTAAACACGGTACCCGGGGAAAAACCAGCCTGACACGTCACACAAGACACGTAACAAAACAATTCCACACAAAGACATGGGGGGAACAGAGGGAATATATATGTAGTGTGAGTAGGGAATGTAAACCAGGTGTGCGGGAAAACAAGACCAGACACATGGAACAATGAAAAGTGGAGCGGCGATGGTTTCAAGAATCTTGAAACCATCTAATAGTCTTTTGTTGGATTAGATTTTTCCTGTTTCTCTACTATCCCCATGAACTTAATTAAGACAGCACACCGCAGTAGTGAGGCTGGAGTCATCAGGGATGTGTTCAGTAGGGCACACCATAGCAAAATGTTTTGACACAGAAAATGATAAATATTGTTTGTTACTGGAAAAGTCCCTCTCTGTTTCCAGTATGTTTTCTTCCGTCTGGTGCCCATTGAATACGAACTAGACCCAGTTTGTCTGTTTCCCACGTCATGTCATCTGCTGCATTACATCGTGGTTTCACAATTGATTTGTTTATCCAAATGTTTGGTTATTGTAACAGCATGGATATAGATCAAATGCAGCCTGTACAAGCTACACTACATGACCAAAAGTATGTGGACACCTGCATGTCAAACATCTCATTCCAAACTTATGGGAATGAATATGGAGTTGGTCCGCCCTTTGCTGCTATAACAGCCTCCCCTCTTCTGGGATGGCTTTCCACTAGATGTTCGAACATTGCTGTGGGGACTTGCTTCCATTCAGCCACAAGCATTAGTGAGGTAGGGCGCTGATGTTGGGCGATTAGGCCTGGCTCGCAGTCGGCGTTCCAATTCATCACAAAGGTGTTCGATGGGCTTGAGGTCAGGGCTTTGTGCAGGCCAGTCAAGTTCTTCCACACTGATCCCAACAAACAATTTCTGTATGGACCTTGCTTTGTGCACGGGGGGGGATTGTCCGGCTGAAACAAGAAAGGGCCTTCCATAAACTGCTGGAAGCACAGAATTGTCTAGAATGGCATTGTATGCTGTAGTGTTAAGACTTCCCTTCACTGGAACTAAGGTGCTAGCCCAAAACCATGAAAAACAGCCCTAGAACATTATTCCTCCTCCACCAAACCTTACCACTCCAGCCACCTCTAGGCATTGCGCATAGTAATCTTGGGCTTGTGTACAGCTGCTAGGCCATGTAAACCCATTTCATGAAGCTCCCGACGAACAGTTCTTGTGTTGACGGTGCTTCCAGAGGCAGTTTGGAACTCAGTAGTGAGTGTTGCAACCAAGGACAGATGATTTTATGCTCTACGCGCTTCTGCACTCTGCAGTCCTGTTCTGTGAGCTTGTGTGGCCTACCACTTTGCTGCTGAGCTGTTGTTGCTCCTAAACGTTTCCACTTCACAGCATTTACAGTTAACCGGGGCAGCTCTAGCAGGGCAGACATTTGATTAACTGACTTGTTGGAAAGGTGGCATCCTATGATGGTGCCATGTAAGGTCATTCTACTGCCAATGTTTGTCTATGTTTGTCTTTGGAGATTGCATGGCTGTGTGCTCGATATTATACACCTGTGAACAACGGGTGTGGCTGAATTAGTCGAATCCACAAATTTGAAGGGGTGTCCATGTACTTTTGTATATATAGTGTATCTCGCCAAAATGATATTGCAAACACCAACACATTTAGCAATGAGCTAACCAAGCTACCAAGACATTAGCAAACTAGCACAGTCAGGGGGAGGTTTGGGCTGCCAATCTAGCCATGGGGCAGATATCTATTTATACAACTAATGTCTCTTTTATCAATAGCAGGGTTTAGACAGATGAGTTTCATGACTTTTCCATGACTTGTCCATGACCTTTAACCAAATTTCCATGATGTCAATTTGTGGCGGCAGGTAGCCTGGCAGTTAGAGAGGCGAGTCAGCAAACGGAGGGTTGCCATTTAAAATACTTGGTCCGATGGGAAAATCCTGCGGGAAGTGAGCTGTTAACCAAAGGGTTGCTGGTATCAGATCCTAGATGTCATCGCCTGCTGTTGTGCCTTTGAGCATGGCTCTTATCCTCTCTGGTAGCGTCCCACGTTGACACCAGCCAGTGAAATTGCAGGGCGCCAAATTCAAAACAACAGAAATCCCAGAATTAAAATTCCTCAAACATACAAGTATTATACACCATTTTAAAGTTAAACTTCTTGTAAATCCAACCACAGTGTCCGATTTCAAAAAGGCTTTACGGAGAAAGCACACCATGCGATTATGTTAGGTCAGCGCCTAGTCACAGAAAACCCCCCACAACAACAGCTCCCCAGGCACCTAGTGTGGCAGCCCGCCACACCTCAGGAATTTATTTTGGCATATGCCGAAAAAAATGACATAATAGCTAAACAGTTAACTAGAGCGAGAACTAGCCAGGCTACAAGAAATGTTTTGAATGGGCTACCTAGATCTGTTCACTATTATATTTTATAGGCCTACCTGCTGCTGTAATGCCCAGCCGTCTCTCTCTCCTTCAGCAACTGCCCACACACACACATGCATTGGATGCCACACACAGATGAGTTATTGTGTCATATTCCGATCCTGGCTAATATGTTGATTTTGATGTGATTAATAACATATTAAAATACTGTGCCTAAATAAATTAAATGAAAATAAATTATTACATTAATTTCCATGACTTTTCGGATTTGATTATTTTCCTAAACTTTTCCAGGCCTGGAAAACACAATAAATTCCATGACTTTTCTAGGATTTTCATGACCTTACAAACCCTGCAATAGTCGTTCACGCAGCACTACTGCCTGATAGCTGTGTTGACATGACAACTGGGTTGCGTCTTGAAATCACGAATGGATCATGTGAGAAACGCATTCGTTTTGGTTGACTGTAGCCTGCAACTTGTTGCACAAAATTGTGACCAGATGGAGTAGCGCTACGGACGAGATTTACCATTGAAGTACTGCGAGAGTTTGGACGTTTTGAAGTGAAATGATGTGTGGGGGAGACGGATATCAGGTATGACAATGTGCAGTCAACAGGTGGTCAATACGGGGACATAGTTTTATTTTGGAATTCATTTGGAAAGACCACATTTAGGCTGCAACGGCATTTAGTAGGACAAATGGGCTTGTTTATATTGTATCTGTGCGCTGGCAATTAATTGGATACATTAAAGTTTATTTCCCAAATCCCACCTCCACCGGAATGTGGCAAGCGCGATTTACATGATAGGATACATATGAATAAATACATTGTACACTACTGTTTTGTTTACCTAGATATGACGTTAGTTCGCTAGCATTGTGAAGCAGTGTCTATGCATACAAGCAACAGTACACTGTTAATTTTTTATAAAATATCAATCGCCAGTGAAACCATAGATTTTTACTTTGAGCAAATCTAAGTGATATTCGACTCATCAGGATTCAAAATGGAAATTCAAACTCTTGCGGTAGTTCAACGGTACATCTCGTCCGTAGCTGTACTCCATGTTGTACTAGTCACAACCACTGGATGCAACTAAGTTGCAGATGAGTTGCTTAGTAGTGCAGAGGGGTTCAATCAAGAAGAAACCTATTTGCAAGCAACCAATGGTGTGTCCAAGTTGCTTTGTGTAACTCCAGCCTAACTAAGACTTCATTCACATTACAACACCTAACCACCACAACACACAAAAGTAGACACACACAAACATGCAAAAACCCGGATACTGGACACATTGATTGATCTACATTTGTGCATTGACACATATACACAGCTTATACTTGTATAGGATGTACTGTTCATAGAATTGGGCACATGTGGTGTACCTGTTTACAAGCAAACATCTGCCCCATGGATGGACCGCAAAACAGACTGATACTTAAAGAGAAATGCATGATATGATTCAAGCACACATACCTGACTTAGCTAAGACTACTAGGCGTGAGAGGGATAGAGACTCAGAAATATGGAGACTTAGCTAATTAAGTATTTATAGATCGGTTATTATACATTACGATGGAAGTCAGCCTTGTACCTTTGAGAATAACCACACACGGAGCCTGTCATCTCTAGGCCTTTGTTTTGGGCCTCATACGTGTATCTTCACTTTATCTTTGAAAAATGACTACTGATACTGCAAATACATGTAGCTGTGAATATAAATAAATCGTGACCAAATGCAGAAGTACTGTAGAAACCTAAACTTACTTTCTAAGCTTTCTTTCAACAAAGACGTGTGTGTGTGTGTGTGTGTGTGTGTGTGTGTGTGTGTGTGTGTGTGCAATTTCAAGCCACACAGCAAAATAGTCTTATTCCACTCCATTCCCAGAACCACCTCCTGCAGTCAAAGCATAGCTCCACTGAGCTCGGGGAGAAGACACGGGAGTCATGGAAAGTTAGTGGTTTGCGGGGGATGAGTTACTTCCCTGTATATCTGTAGGTCTGGATCAAAAAGGGGGAGGAGCGTGGAAAGTTCCCCAGCAGTTTTGTTTTCTGTCTTCCATTAATCCTGTCTGTGCCACACCCAAACACTTTACTCTCACGTGAACCAGCGAGTATACTTTTCCATAAACTAGGCCAGGCCTGTGTGGTTGTTATTTTAACCTAGACTTTGAAGATGTCTGTTGTCTGACTGTTGACAGGTTGATTTGTTACTCTACATCTGAAGTAGTACATGATTAGGGAGCTCTGCCTAATGTTAGGAAACCATGTAGAAATCCTTTTCAGAGCAAAAGGGATTTAGGCTACAGTAGTCGCAAAGCTGTCAGTTACCTGTTCAAACCCGCAGAAGCACAGCAATCAATGTTTCCACAACATTTAGGCAATATAGTCAAATCAGGCTGTTGTGGGTATGAGAATGTATAAGGGCTCTCTCTTCTCTCTGGGTCTGCTCTTGTTGACCAGACACTGTTGGTTTAGCTTTGCAGTGACCCACAGCCGTGTGTATGTGTTTGTGTGTGTGTGTGTTTTGTGCGTGTATGTGTGTGCTCACAACTGTGTGTGCAACTGTTTGCATGACTGTGTGTGTATCCACGGCCTCTCAGTCAGCACTGTGAGTCAGTGTGTTTGTGGAAAAAACACACACACACACTCCAGTGGGCATCCAGGTCTCACTTGCTCTCTCTAGTCTCTCGCTCCCTCTCTCTGATTGATCCTGAGCTGACATTCTTTCCCCCCACTCTTCATGTGTGGTTCAAGATAAACGGCCCCATTCATTGGGTTTAACTGTAGGCAGGCAAAGCATTAGGGCAGGATACCCCACCCTGGTCTGGCAACATCTGGCAACACATTCCAGCCTCCGCTGGTGGCTGGCTACTAGGGCTGGGAATTGCCAAGGACCTCACGATACAATATTATCACGATACTTAGGTGCCAAACATACTTTCACTATATGTCTGCTGCAGAGAGACGAGAGAGCATGAGAAAATTAGTTTTGATCAGTCATGGAAATAAAAGTGCTGAAATCATGATGGCTCTCTATTTCTTTTAAAGATGGAGAACAAACTATAGGTTGAAAAACACCAGAATTTTGGCGCAGGTACAGCAGGCTAGCACCAGCGTCACCTAGTAAAATCAATTCTATACTTCAAATATCAGAGAACGACATCATTCAAATATCAATATAATATCTTCTGGCTGCACCTAAGGATTGTATAAACATGACAGTATGCCACCTGACATTTTCATAATATTTTCAAATTTTCATACTCTCTCACACCTTGACTCCCATCTCCCAATCTTCATTGTCTCTCTTTTACTTTCTTTGTCTGAGAGGGAAAGTCAGGTGAATTCCTCAGCTCTGGGTATTCATTAACATCGTTTCTCACCTTGTTCCAGCCTTCTTTGGCTTAAGTCTCTGTCCCTCGCTCTCTGTCTCTATATGTGTCTTTTCCCCCATGTGGTGTGAGTAGCAATTTCTCACTCTTTTCCTCTGTAATGAATAAAGACTGGCCATTGTGTGAATGATGTCGTTCTCTGAAATGAATTGTGGCCCTGCAGGCCATTGTGTGAATGATGTCGTTCTCTGAAATGAATTGTGGCGCTGCAGGCCATTGTGTGAATGATGTCGTTCTCTGAAATGAATTGTGGCGCTGCAGGCCATTGTGTGAATGATGTCGTTCTCTGAAATGAATTGTGGCGCTGCAGGCCATTCGGGTGAATGATGTCATTCTCTGAAATGAATTGTGGCGCTGCAGGCCATTGTGTGAATGATGTCGTTCTCTGAAATGAATTGTGGCGCTGCAGGCCATTCGGGTGAATGATGTCGTTCTCTGAAATGAATTGTGGCGCTGCAGGCCATTGTGTGAATGATGTCGTTCTCTGAAATGAATTGTGGCGCTGCAGGCCATTCGGGTGAATGATGTCATTCTCTGAAATGAATTGTGGCGCTGCAGGCCATTCGGGTGAATGATGTCGTTCTCTGAAATGAATTGTGGAGCTGCAGGCCATTCGGGTGAATGATGTCGTTCTCTGAAATGAATTGTGGCGCTGCAGGCCATTCGGGTGAATGATGTCGTTCTCTGAAATGAATTGTGGAGCTGCAGGCCATTCGGGTGAATGATGTCGTTCTCTGAAATGAATTGTGGCGCAGCAGGCCATTCGGGTGAATGATGTCGTTCTCTGAAATGAATTGTGGCGCCGCAGGCCATTCGGGTGAATGATGTCGTTCTCTGAAATGAATTGTGGCGCTGCAGGCCATTCGGGTGAATGATGTCGTTCTCTGAAATGAATTGTGGCACCGTAAGCCATTTAATGAGTAATACTTGTAAAGAATTCCATCTTTCTTTTTGTCAAGAAGTATTTACCTAAAGGGTATTGGCCTACTCCCAGTAATACTTGTAAAGAATTCCATCTTTCTTTTTATCAAGAAGTATTTACCTAAAGGGTATTGGCCTACTCCCAGTAATACTTGTAAATCAATGTTTGTGTAATTTCTGTACCTACTTTACAGGCAGTGTAAATGTGGAATAGCCAAAGTCATACACAAACATTAGTGTATGTCAAACTCAGAAAAGTGTGTATTTCTGATGCATCCTGTATGAGGGAATCCCCATTGACTGACCATCAGTGGAGCCTGTCCTCCTATAGCTCCTTTCACCAACCTCCACTGGCAAAGAAACCCAAAGCCAGAGTTTAGTTCTGTACAAGCAGAACCACAAGGGGAGGGAGGAGGATCAACCTGTTTGAAATACTTCATTTTGTGTCTGACTCTGTGTGTATTATTTGTGTGTATTAGGGAATTACTAGTAGTGATTATGGTAAACCCTTATACTACAGACACTAGGTTCAAACAATGGCCTGCAAGAGCAACTATGACAACAACACGTACAGCATGCCTTGAATACCAACAATCATTAGCATAACTGTATCCAAAATTGTGTGCTTAATTACGCACTAATGCACATTGAACCTAATCATAATTATGCTGTCTGTTTTATGAAATAACTGAAAACCCAGTGCAAGATGATGTTGTTTTCGATGGGAGCACAATATAAGGGGTTAATTTTCATGCTTGTATTTTTCTCTCACGTGGCCTGTTTATTTTCAGAGCGTTGAGGCGAACAGTCCACTCCTCCTATGGGCTCGTCAGGCCGTCGGGCGGACGGGATTGGCGAGCCTTTTTTTGTTGTTGTTGTAGCTGCGCGCTGTCGTTTTCTTCGGACGGCGGGGGCGATATAAAACCCCTTTCCTCTAACACATTCGTTCACTCTGGTGGAGTAAAGTGACATTGAAAGGGTGCCTCAACGTGGCATCCTAGAAAAAGACCCCTCTATTTCCCAACAGCCGTCACCACACTGTACCGTCCTGGCACACGTAGTACCCTCCGAAACGTCCCTACCTCGACTAATAAATGACCAGCATAGGCGCCAGAGAAATAAAACAAGTGAAAGACACGGATCATTATCCGAACGTGGAGAGAAAAACAACGAATACTTTTCGGAATCATATGAAGGAAAAGCGCACGAATCGTCGTCGCAGTTGCCTTCTCAATGCATACCCTTTGTGCTCGGGGAACGATGAAACCAGAGATTAGCGCCGCGGTCGGGTTTCTGTCGAGATTTCTGCGGATAAAAGGACACGTAAATGACAGACAGCTTCAATCATTCAGCGCAAGTTTACAGGATATTTTGTCAGGTAAGACATGTGCTTCTCGTTTTGTCCTACGTTTCCAAGGCTACTTTAGATTATGACCTCTGTTGATGTGTCATGTTGTGTGTTAAGAATATGATTTTAACCAATTGTTGTGTTTTAATCCCATTCCGAAAGGGATTTGCGTCTCTGTTCACAAAGTAACACAAGCGCCCCCCGACCACGAAAAAAAGAGACAAGAATAGATAAGGCGAACAACAATCTTCAATCGATCGAATCAACCATGTTCTATTCAGATACATCGTCGCCTAATTCATGTCTCGAGTTTAGTTACAGTGTAATAACGTGGAATAAAGTCGGACTCTATTTGGTCCAACAAGGAAGTGCACCTTTCGATAGCACCAGTTCAGCTGGTCGATAAACTCCTAATTAACATAAAGATGGGGGAAATCTATACCCAGTGAATTGAATTAGGCTATCGAATTACGTAATGCAGACAATAACACGTAGGAGGATATGAATTTGAGCAGGCAAAAAAAAATATATATATATATATATATAACATTTCGATCAGGAAAATAACAGACTCACAGGATCCTGGTTATCTTTGTTATAAGAGTATTATAGCCGCCTACATGTTTTACTCGATCCTCTTGAGCGAGCCTCAATCGAATCGAAATTAGAGAACCAAAAGGTAAATAACAAATGCAGAATAAATAGCCCGTATAGATTCCCGCCGTTGACGAACATGTATGAGTAAAGAAAAGCTATTTCTTTACAATATGTTCTAGTGTAGACATTCTGGCTCCGTGAATAACGTTAACTCTGTAATAAGGACACATACATTGATCGACACATCCACTATACTATGCGTTATTGGCATCATTTTTTGTACAAACCACTGAAATTATGTTTTATTTATATTTCCTGTTGTAAATATACAGACAGTCTAAACCTGGCATACGTCTGCCAGTTAACACCAAGTGTCTGTCCCTCTGAACACCTACACCTTGACCTCAATTTGAACATGTTTTGCAACAGCTGTGTCATCTGCAAAGCCATTCACGTTCAAATTCATATAATTTTAGAGCGTTTCGGATGTGGGCTACACATTTAGCATATCAGGTTACAGAATTGTTTATTTCTATTCAACAAACTCTTTCGTTTACAATGCTATTTTCAACTATACATTTTCCATGGAAGTGGCTTTGTTTGTGCAGGATTAGCATAGAAAAGTGAGTGGAAACTGTAGTCTGAGTGTAGCTCCAGTTTGTAAACAGCCAAAGTTGAAGGCAGACGGAGCAAAATGGCCGCCGTCAGAGGGTAGGTGGGGGGTTGGTAGCGGTGGGGTTGGGGCTTGAAGAGGATTTCATAGGGGGAGGGGTGTAGGAAGGACATTATCTAATTAAACAAGTTGCAAAGCGACTTTGTGAAGTGGCTGTCTTCCTCCTTCACCCCCATTTTTCATTCGTCTTCCCGAGTGACATAAACAACTCTGAAGGCCCCCCTGCCGCTGCTGAAGTAGGCCAGCCATCTCACTGTTGCTTACAGCTTCAATATCACAGCTTATTGTGTCTGTGTGTTCAATAAACAGGCATTGTTTGTGTATATGGGGGAGAAGAGGGACTTACTTGCTCTAAATATCCACATTGAAACTGCTCATTGTCTAACGAGTTAGTAAACCATTTGGACTTCCTGTTTACCAGTAACCTGCTTAACCAAGGTTTGAGCAGTAACCCAATCTGAAACTGCCATAATTCCCCCAACCACACCACCACAGACCAGTGGAAATCACCCAATAATACCCCAAACAAAGCCAAATGTGTATTTGATAAAAAGCCTCCACACATTTTATTTCCACATAATATCCTTAGAACACTTGGCTTTAAAGAAGCGCTGGAAAACTACTTTATTTAAAATATATAGTTGAAACTCATCCGTTCCCTGGTTTTAGAATAGGCCCCTCTGTTCTCAGAGGCCTCGTTTCTTTTGTATTGCAAAAGATCAGCCCCATCGTAGCTGCCTGGTGCTTTTTCATGAGTGCCAAGCCCTCCATTAGGGTGCAGTACACAGAGTTCTACTGATAACACAAAGGAGACATTATCTACAAGGGGTGTTGTGCAGGACAGGTGTTCTCCGGGCTCTGGCTGAGTTCAGAAGCTTTTCACTGGCAAACAGGCAGGCAGGCAACACATCCAGTTTAGCCACTATGCACCAATGGGGTAACTCAATACTGAGGAGTCTTAAGGGGAGAAAATAGGATGATTGGTATCACATGCACACACAGATGCATATCGAGCACACATACATACAGTATATATACAATCACACACAAGACACAGTAAATGTGAGTATTGTTAGAGATGTTAGGTTAATTTAGACTTCTGAGAAGCAGTTTTCTAATTTAATTCTTCCCCGTTAGACTACTATTATACTATGAAAGCAGCAGTCATGCGCGTCTTCTAAAATGAGTTAACGGGGAAGGAATGAGAACTCTTCTCTTTCTCGTGTTCTCCTTAAAATGAGTAATGTGACCTCTTTTCTCTCTCTCTTCTTCCAGCCTAGTTTGTCACTTAATGCCCCTTCAGATATACCATATGAATTATATCACAGTGAATCACCAACGGGTATGTGGACACACTCGTCATATTTAAAGGGACGGTGTGGCTTTAAGAGGGGGAGTTCTCCAGCCCAGATTGCTGGCCAGTACTTCACCACCTCAGTGTTGTTGTTCAGCTCTGCTCTGTTTGATGGAGGACTTTGTGCCACTCGGCCAGGAGGGGATTGTGCAATCAAACTTCTCTCTCTCTCTCTCTCTCTCTCTCTCTCTCTCTCTCTCTCTCTCTCTCTCTCTCTCTCTCTCTCTCTCTCTCTCTCACGTAGTCTCCGGTTACAGAGCGACAAACAGTTTATTGCTGCTTATCAGCCCCATAAGCAGACTTATGATTTATTACTGCACTACAACAAAGCCTGCCCCTGTCTGCAGTCTGTTTTACACACACATACCACACACACACATTAGCAAGTGGAAACTTACAGTATTGTGCTAAATAGTTGGTCATTATATCATGTAACCCAAATACCAATATAAATAGTTGGTCATTATATCATGGTAATAGAAATATCAGATAAAAAAGAAGATAAGATATTCCAATGGAGTCATGTATTACCTACAAAGGAATAAAACCTTTATTCAATCAAAAGACAATCTAAAGCAACGTTACTTTTCCATAATCATTATTGGGGGGGTGTTTAATACAGTAAAACATAAACAATCATTTTTTCCTTCCATTTTCCATGGAATCATGTCATTTATTATCTGTAAGTAATCCATACCACAATCGAAAGATACATCTAAACTAATAACGGGGATAGATTAGTTATGTGTGCTTAGAACATCATAAACCAGTATTACCTTAGACTCCAGCAACTCTATAATAAAATAAAACATGATTATAGTTTGATTTGCAATACAATTACTTAAAATCCAACTATGCCTCATACAGTTATTATCATGCTATTAATCACATTTATGTCCCAATTTATGACCTTATTCAATGTTTATCAAAGCACATGCATCCTAATCTCACATAACACACACACACACACACACACACACACACACACACACACACACACACACTAGGAACTCAGGCTGATCAGGTACAGACAGCTTTGCACCCCGCTTCTCCCTCAGATAGACGTCTGAAAGTAGCAGAGATTTAGCTTACTGGCTCTCATCTGTAAACACCAGACAGCATCTCTTACATCTATCCCTCTTTCTTTCTCTCCCTCTCTCTCTTGTCTCCTCATACAGAACTACACAGGCTCTACTATAGGGTAACCGAAGAACAACAGTTACCCCCTCTGTGCCCTTTTTTGGCAATACAAGCAATACCATGGTAACCTAATAGTGATCCAATGATGATGAAACTCATGGTAACCCGATAATAACCTCCTCTCTCTTTCTCCACAGAGCAATACAAGCACCACTGGTTCCCCGACAGGCCATGCAAGGGCTCGGGCTACCGCTGCATCCGCATCAACCACAAGATGGATCCCCTGGTGGGGCAGGCAGGCCAGCGCATCGGCCTGACCATCAATCAGCTCTACCTGCTGCTGCCTAGTGAGCTCACCCTCTGGGTGGACCCCTTCGAGGTGTCCTACCGCATCGGCGAGGACGGCTCCATCTGCGTGCTCTACGAGTCCCAGCCGGTGGCCCCGGCGCCGTCGGGAGGCAGTGCGGTCATCTCGACCCCCATGGTGGACAGTCACATCAGCTGCAAGGAGGCGGCGGGGATGCTGGGCAGGACCAGCCCTTCCAAAGCCTACAACATGATGACTATGTCCAGCTAAGGGCTGCCACCCGCCACGTCGGGTCGTGGGTTTCGCCCTAGTTGGTCGATGGCGAACCTTTTTAAAGCTAAAAAGAAATGAAATGAAAAAGAGAAAAAAAGGATCAGAAAAGGCAGAGGATGTGGCCTATCGTCCAGGTGAAACCTTGTAGGTTTGATATTTCTTTCTCCTCCCTCGCTCCATAGTCTGTTATGTTGTGTTGTGGGATCTACCGGAGGCTTCGTTTTTTCCCCCGCGGAGAGGACTGTGTGGAGCGTGGAGCTGTTGGGGGCAGCTAAAACAAACCAAGAAACCAAACAGAAACAGCGCAGAGAAGGGGCTGCTTTTTGTTTTTGTTGTTTTTACACCTGTCTATCATTGTTGACTTTGCACTTTCTTCTCCACGTGGTTACAGTGGGTACCATGTCACCACCCCCATCACCCTCTCAAAAGATTCAAGGAACTGCTGTCAAGAACCATACTGTTGAATTTCAGCCTTTTATCTACTTCCTGTTGTTATTGGGTGTACTTCCTGTCTAGGAAGGAAGTTAAGGGGCTGAGGTCCGGACTGTGCCTGTTTCTAGGTCAGTCTCTGGGGAAACGCTCGAAGTCATTTTCTTCTAAATCCCAGTTTTTGGACCATAGGGTATTTCTTTAACCCCAGAGGCTGCCCCATATACCAGCGTCGAGCTTCAGGAAGCCACTCCCCCTCCATATGGAAGTGCAGTGGAATGCGCTGTGACACCTGTTGCTAAGGACAGTAATGTGTCACAGCGCACCCCACCAACACCCCCAACCATGTATGTGTAGCTTTCTGGGGAGGGCTGGGTATTTGCCCCCTCTCCTTCGATGAATGTTGGTTTGAAATTCACAATCAAGTTCTCGTTTTGTTTATATCCCTCCATCCCCACCCTGACCTTTGGCCCTCTCCAAATTCAAAGTGTAGCATAGGTGGCACTATATTCTCACCGAAATCTGGATCATTTGTTTTGGTTGTTGTGGCACTGTCAGAAGAAATGACATTGAATGCACTTTTGACATTTAGATTGTGTGGGATGTGTACTTCTAGAGAAAACCATCTTCATTCCATTTGTTACAATGTCATCTTTCATGAGTTCCTTTTCTTTTGTAAATTACTCACAGCTCTTACGTCAGGCTAGACCCCACTCTATAGAATTGGGGAGAGTAACTGAAGGTTTTAAAAAGATTTCACACTGTAAGCATTTCATTCAGATCCGTTCAGGTTTTGGTAGGTAGGTGCGGTTGTGACAGGTTAGGCATCTGTTGTCCGTTTGTAAGGCACTTTTCTCGGAAGCCCCCCTCCCCCAATACACACACACACACATATACACACACACACACACAGATGGCAATTTGAGACACTTATAGAACTCTGATAGATCTCTCTGCAGCTGTCGAGGGGTGTGTGAGTGTAGCCAAAGGGAAGTCTGTACGCCCCTGACTGGGTCCATGCTTTCAACACCTCTCCTTTCTTCTGTCTCTCAGTTTGGATGAGGGGTGCGTTGCCCAACGTAGGACTTCAATGTTACACCTATGAGCCATTCTCTGGAGAACCGAGAGAGAACCAGCGTAATGTTAGCCAGCCTGGTTCGAGGTGCTGCTGGACCCTCTCTGGAGGTGTGCCTGTCAGGGCAGACAGACACAAGAAGCCCCTCTGGTGCCACATATCACCCCCAGCCAGCTAACCAACCAGCCAACCCCCTCCCCCCAATAGCAGTACGGAGCTAGCAGTAACACATATCACCTTTCCTCGCACCAGGGGAGGGAATGGAGGTGGTGCGGGGGCCAGGGCCGGATACTCTCGTCCAGGGCAGCTACAATCCCTCCGGCCCCCTCTAAACTAACCTCCACCCAACCAACCCCCTCTTGGCGGTGGAGAGCAAAGCCAGCACATGCACTCAGCGCACTCCGTCTGCACTGGGAGCCCACATAGAGACAGGCAACAAAGAGGAGTCAAAGGATAGGAAGTGACGGTACACAGTCCAAATTTCTTTGTTTCTTAGGCTGAGCACTGAACTTGTTTACATGGGTGCAATAGGACGATGGTGGTGTCAGTTGTCCTGTAGCTCACTCCTGGTTGGTCACGCTGCAGACAGACAGACAGACGATGTGACAGGCTGTGGGGTTTCGGGGCTTTTAGCTGCTAAGCTGGCCAGGCTGGCACCAGCACATCAGACCAACATGTGCTGCTTTAAGCTCCCTAAGCACAGAGGATCATGGGTAATGGATCTGTGGTTGTTGATGCACTGCACACCCTATCCTCCCTCATCCACCCCTCCTCCTCACTGTCCCCCCTCTCTCCATTTCTCCTGGTGCTCCTTCAGCAATCTGTGGAAAAAGCAGTGTCTCCACATGAGCCAGATGGACATGTCTGAGAGTGTAGCCCAGAGCTTTGTTGTCGTGGTTGAAAACCAGCTTTTTAAAAACCTTGCAGCTCCTCTATTACTTCGATTCTGCCAGCTATCGATGTTGTTATGAGATTGGTCTGTGTTTCAGACGTAGCAAGTTGTCCCTCTTTTTGCTATATGTATTTTAAAGTCACATAGGTAGCATCTCATCCCCCACTTCCTTTCGCCCTAGTCTGATCATCTATCCCGATCATCTATTTGACTTCATTTTTAGACCAAAAAGGAAACAATGCCGAAATGGTTTGATCTCTTTCTCAACAGTAACACCACCACCAAAACAATACGATTTAGTCCACAATATCGGATCTGTAAATGCATCCATTCAGCCTTTGCGCACATAGGTTTCAGAAACGTTGTGAAAAGTGTTTTTGAATAGTCGGAGGTAATAGCACATAAAATGCACTAAATATGTCAAGTTGAAGTTGTGACGTTTTTGAGACGCGAGGAGTCTCTTCTGGAATGTATTACCAAACTCAGGCCTCGGACATTCAATAAAAACCCTTCTGGAAAAGCTGTGCATGTTAAGACGCGAAACGGGAAGGGAATAGTCGTCGATGATTCATCAATGATTTTTGAATTATTGCCACTTTCACATTTAGGGTGTTTTACATATTCTAGAATCTATTGCTATTGTACGCCATATGGTAGAATACATGCATAACATTACACAATGGGAAGTGCCAATCATTTGTTTTGAGGTGTTTAGATGTATTTCTTTTGCATTTCCTAGTTTTAACACGGATAACTATTTTCGTAAGTGAAGCCATTTGTGATGGGAGTGTTGGCAAGGACCAATCTGTTTTGGTAAAAGAGATATCAGTTTCCATGCCCTGTACTGATAGACCTATCCTTTGTTTTTTTTTTACTTACAAAACAAGAAAAACGTTTAAAAAATCTGAGCGTACCCAAGAAGAAAAGCTGTCTACTCTACCTTGTGATTTCATGTCAGTACATCTTTATTGTGTTCATTTTCTTTTCCTTGGGTATGTTGTGATGAACTGCTGTAAATTTGTACAGTTCATGTAAATTGATTGTGCGAAAGTTGTACAGATTTCTATATTTTGGAAGAAAAGTAGTTTTTTTCTTCTCTGTAATAAAATATTTCCTATCTTGGCAACATATTCCCCGTGATGCTGGTCTTTCTTTTTACGGGGAATGAGAATCCATAGATGAACGGGAGTCAATATCCAAACAAAGTGAATAGCGTAGTCTTCTGTCAAAATGGCCGACTGAAATCTATTAAGATACAACAGAATATGAAACGAAGGCCGTTAAAAACCTGAAGCTTTTTACTGTTATTTGTTAGGCTGTTGTTTTGAATGTAGAGAAGGGTTCTGCTTCATGTCATCTCTCACTGTACACCACAGGCTGCAGAGGGGAGGATGGCTCATAACAATGGCCAGAGAGGATGCAGAGGCATCAAACAACTGGAAACCACATGTTTGATGTATTTGATACCATTCCACTTAATCCACTCCAGCCATTCCCACGAGCCCATCCTCCCCAATTAAGGTGCCACCAACCTCCTGTGCTGTACATAGAATAGGCTCCAATATGAGACAGCTGTGAAGATGCACAGCCCAGATGGGGATTTGACCTTTGCCTCAGTAGATGAGTGGGATGTCTGTGCAACAATGACATGATATACAGTAGGATTGCACACAACACTATCAATAATAAGTTTCATAATTTCAATAATACATAAAAATAGAATGGTATAGGCTGCCTTGTATGGAACAGATAGTAGCCTACTTGCAAGGATTTCTGTATTCTTCCCAAGAAATACACAGCATGCTTTAACAGATAATACATGATATGCTGTTTATGTTTTTACTCTAGTTGCTGTGGAATAGAACCACTCTACCACAGCAAGTGTGACGAGACTGTCTGGAACAGGAATTATCTTTGGTTTGCTGGTCCTGGATTATGGAGACTTTTCTGTTCTATCTGAACCAGCCAGAAAACTGATTAGAAGCTTTGTCTCAGGTTAAGACCTTTGTCAACAACTCGGCTGCTCAGACTGCACACATCTAATGCCTCAAAGCCCACATGATATTTTCCTCCTAATGGAAATGCATGTGGCTCCATCATCAGGTCCGTGAGTGGATGAGACAGACAGACAGATGGTGTATACACAAGGATTTTCAGACTCCAAAAGTGCTGTCTACACACACACACACACACGCGCACGCACACACACACACACACACACACACACACACACACACACACACACACACACACACGCGCGCGCGCGCACACGCACACAGACGCGCACACACACACACACACACACACACACACACACACACACACACACACACACACACACACACACACACACACACACACACAGACAGACAGACAGACAGACAGACAGACAGACAGACGCACACACACACACACACACCCAGCAGTTACACAACAGAAAGAAGTGACTCCAAAAAACATTACTTCTGGATTAAGACTGCAATCTTTCCAGGCCTCTGACTCAAAAAGTAAAACATTTTTGCTCCAATTCGGCAAAGACAAAATGGCAAGACAGGAGAAGAGCGGGTTTGACAGGACCCGAGGGGGTGGAAGACGTTTGGCCTCGGGTCCCAGGGCAGGCTTTAGCTCTCCACACATTGGCCAGGGATGAAGCCCAGGAGAGGGGGGACGTGGGTAGTGTCGGTCCAGAGTGGGATTCAGTCAGCGTTATTATTATTATTCAGTGTTAAAAATGTCTGAAATGTGATATGTTGAGTGGGGAGGTTTTTGGAGACACATATTAGCTGTGGGAAAAGATTGTTGCAGATAGACGTGTTGGTAGAACTTTACTTAAAATAAACTGTTACCAAAATGTTACATGTAGAGTTGAAAGATTGTTGTTGATGGATATATTGTATATTGGTGAGTCAGCCTACTTATAGAGTAGAGTTGAAAGATTGTTGTTGATGGATATATTGAGTAGTGGTGAAAGTTAGCCTACTTATAGAGTAGAGTTGAAATACTTGCAGATGGAAATGTTGTGTAGAGGTAAAAGAGTGTTGCAGAGGATGTGTAGATCTGAGTGATTGTTGCAGATAGATATGTATCGTGTTGAGCTGAATTGATTCTCAATTCTACACGACAGAGATTCATGTCTGCTCTCCCCAGCACATTTCTTTCTGAGTGTTCTGCAACGTTACACGGTCCCGAACGCAACCCGAATAGCTTGTCTAAATAGAACCAGGTCAAAGTTTCACAGGGTGTGTCTGCCGTTCAAGCCTGTGGTGTGTTGTATATGAAAATGTTATCTTGGGAAACACAAACAAGCCAACACTAACACGGACGGAGGCCTTGCCAGCCCAACGTTGGACTGGAGTTTCGCAACTCCACTTGAGCAAGACGTTTTTCATGGTCGTCTCTGCCATCTGTTTAGCTCTGTTTGTGGACTATTCATGTTCTGATGAATGTGCATTAACAGGGATAATACGTGAGTATATGAAGGATGCTTGCATAACACAGAGAGAGACAATCAAATAAGGCCTACCATGTGTTTTACGCTCACGATGCATTTATTATGCAGTAAGAATGAAACAACTGACAACACTCAGATGTCCCCCATTCAGGATGTCATTGTAGCACTTGGCTGTTATGTCATCTTCTTGCCATCATGTCTAACTTCCACCGTAATTGCTGATAAGTTCATTGTAATGTCTCTCCCTTGTTCTCACACAGCGACAAAGCAGCCTTTGTGGAGATCAACCTATTAGTCAGGCTGATGGAAGGTGTGGTTGATTACTGTGTAGAGATACTGTCAATAGAAGGGTTGGTCTCCAGATTCAGAAAGATCAGGACTCGACTGGTTAACCCGGTTCTTGTGGGAAAGTAGGTGCATTTCACTCCAGGTCGAGTCCAGTGTTTGTGCTTAATACTTAGGTTGTGTTTGGTAGTGTTATTTAATGGATGAATGTTGATGGAATAAGAATGTGTTTGTGAATAGTTAGTGTGTGAATGGTGTGTGTATGTACTCTAGGAGAGTGTGTGTATGGTTGTGCTGCAGGAACAAAGGCAGGATGAGGGAATGTGTGTATGTATCACGGGGCGAGGCAGACATCTGGGGTCCTCTCCGTTGCCAGCCGTGTGTCAGAGATGACAGGACTCTGCCCCTCCTGAGGTTGTGTGTGTGGGTGTGTGTGTGTGTGTGTGTGTGTGTGTGTGTGTGTGTGTGTGTGTGTGTGTGTGTGTCCCTCCTTCAGTGGCCAGTGTTTAGAGGACAAAGGATGTGCTGCAGCTGTTCTAATTACAGTCTTTCTCAAGTGTGCCGGCCACAGGGAGAGAGTGTGTGGGCGGGCGTGCACGCGTGTGTTTGTGTGTGTGTGTGTGCAATTGCATGCATTTGCTAATGTTTCTGTGCTTGCGTGTCCCCTGCACAGTGGTTTGTACTGTCTGCATCTGTGAGTACATTACCACTTGTACATGTGTTGGAGTCTATTTATTTCTGTGTTTATGAGGGTATCAGTGACAGACAAATGCCAAACCCAATCCCCTCTGATGCAGGCCAGGCCAGGCTAGCTTGGGCTGGTTTGTCTCCAGGACCTGCCTGTCTGCCTGTCTGCCTGTCTGCCTGTCTGCCTGCCTGCCTGTCTGTCTGTCTGTCTGTCTGTCTGTCTGTCTGTCTGTCTGTCTGTCTGTCTGTCTGTCTGTCTGTCTGTCTGTCTGTCTGTCTGTCTGTCTGTCTGCCTGCCTGCCTGCCTGCCTGCCTGTCTGTCTGTCTGTCTGTCTGTCTGTCTGTCTGTCTGTCTGTCTGTCTGTGAGAGGGAGAGAGAGGTGGAGAGGGAGAGAGAGGGAGAGAGAGGGAGAGAGCGTATGTATGTGCCTGCCTTCTACATGTATAGTACATGTATGTGTCTTGTTTTGTATGTCTGCCTGTAACTCTGTCTTTGTGTGTCTGTGACTTCGGTGACTTGTCTGCAAACCAAAATCACTCATAGGAGCATGTTTCCTGCTTCTGTAGTGTGAGATACAAGTACAACACCTGGACAGGACATTAGTCTATCGTAGGGCCCCTCCTTAATGCTGAGTGCCAGGCAGAGATGTACCAGGTCCCATTTTAACAGTCTTAGATATAACTGACAGGGATCGAATTCCCAACTTTCTAGTGGACACTCAAACCACGAGGCCACTGAGTTGGTCTAGGTAAGGTGCCCTAGATAAACTCATATCACGTTTTCTTCCAGTGCATTGCTACAGTATAGATTTAGACTGGGGTCAGGGGTCAGGCCAGCACAGGGTCAGACAGGCTGCAGCAGCTCTATTTCAGGAACGTGTGTCGTGAGTCTATCAATAGGTTCGGAAGATGGTGTTATAAGGAGAGGTTGACTTAACAAGGTCTCTCAACTCCAGTTAGATCCAGTCCTGGCTGGGGGTTCACTGTGTATGCAGACTTGTATTACAACCAGGTCCTCTCATAACTAAGACTTGGTTTAAAGATCAAAATCAAACTATTTCAACTATTATAGGTAGCTATTTATTTCAAAATATGACACCTCTGACAAGGGTGGAAGAGGGAGAAAGAGAGAAGAGAGAGGGAGAAAGAGAGAAGAGAGAGAGAGGGAGAAAGAGAGAAGAGAGAGTGAGAAAGAGAGAAGAGAGAGGGAGAAAGAGAGAAGAGAGAGAGGGAGAAAGAGAGAAGAGAGGGAGAAAGAGAGAAGAGAGAGAGGGAGAAAGAGAGAAGAGAGAGGGAGAAAGAGAGAAGAGAGAGTGAGAAAGAGAGAAGAGAGGGGGAGAAAGAGAGAAGAGAGAGTGAGAAAGAGAGAAGAGAGAGGGGGAGAAAGAGAAGAGAGAGAGGGAGAAAGAAAGAAGAGAGAGAGGGAGAAAGAAAGAAAGAGAGAAGAGAGAGGGAGGGAGAAAGAGAGAAGAGAGAGAGAGAAGAAAGAGAGTTAGAGAGAGAGAGAAGAAAGAGAAAGAGAGAGAGAGAGAGAGAGAGAGAGAGAGCGAGAGAGAGGCAGAGAGAGAGGGAGAGAGAGAAGGATCATGGGTCATAGTGAAAACAAATGTCATTTTTTCTCACAGACCCTTTTAAATATATTGACTGTTTTCTATGTGAACCATGACATGGTGACATGGTGACATTCAGACATGGGGACATGGAGACATAGAGACGGAGACATAGAGACAGAGACATGGTGACATGGAGACATGGAGACATAGAGACAGAGACATGGAGACATGGAGACATACATCCTGCAGTGTGTGTGTGCGTATGTGAGTGTGCGTGTATGAGTTTGTGTGTGTCTTAGCAGCTGCCCTTGGGTGGGTTGGAATAGCAGCCAGCGCCTTTCTGAAATCCTACCATGAGGAATCCTATCTGTGTCTTTTTCTTGCGTTGGTCTTTGGGGAGCTGTGGACGGGGTTATGTTTAGGTTGCCTGTCCCTCTCTGTGTTTCACCATATCTCATTCTAGCTCCATCATTTGGTCTCTTTTGTCCTACCCATACCTCCCCTCTCTTTCTCCACCCCCCCTACACATCTCTTTTCACCCTACAGTATCTATTTCAATATCCTGCTAAATCTTCCTCTAGATTTCTCATCCTCAATCCCCTCCCCCAATCCCTCTCTCGTTCTTTCTCCATCCCCTCTCCAACCGGCTCCCTCCTGCCAGACAGGAGATGATTGCAGTGTGTTGGCTGACTGTGTCTCTCACTGGGTTTTCTCTCCCTCTGTGTCAACAGTCAGCTCATACCTCTCAGGGGAATTCATGCTATTTAGCCTTATTGGGTTAGAGCTATAGGTCTTTGGGGTGGCAGGCAGCCTAGTGGTTAGAGAATTGGGCCCGTAACCGAAAGGTTGATGGATTGAATCCCCGAGCTGACATGGTAAAAATAAAATAACATTTTGCCCCTGAACAAGGAAGTTAACCCACTGTTCCCCGGTAGGCCACCATTGTAAATAAGAATTTGTTCTTAACTACTTTTGCCTAGTAAAAAATGTTTTTAAAAAACATACTGTGTGTCAGTGAGACAGTCTGTCTGTCCTTTGTGCTTTTATTCCGTTTAGCTTGATTGTGTGTGTGTGTGTTAGTATGTGTGTGTGTGTGTGTGTGTGCATGTGTGTGTGTGTGTGTGTGTGTGTGTGTGTGTGTTAGCAAGAGGCCTGGCCACGTACGCGCACACGCACGGGCGCGCACGCACGCACGCACACACACACACACACACACACACACACACACACACACACACACACACACACACACACACACACACACACACACACACACACACACACACACTGACATTCATACACAGCAGGACTGAAGGTCCTTTCCCTCTGTGGACTGTGACCTTCTGCTGACGGGGAGAAAACCCCAAAGAGGAGGAAAACCAACCAGTCATTTCACAGAGAATACAGTAGATAGACCTGGAGGTTTAGTTCCTCAAACTCTCCCATGCTTTTCTTTCTTCACTGTCCCATGATCCCCATATTGCACAAATGTGGAAAGTGGGTTTATCCTAGGAGTGTGTTGAGTTGAAATGATGCACAGTTAGTACAGCAACTCCATTCAGCTTCTCAAGCGTTGTAGAGTTAGATGTTGCTGGTGTTGTTAATACTGAATAAATGGAACTGACAGATTAAGGAAAAATAGGAACATCTATAAGTCATTCAAGTGTTATATTACATATCCAAATATTAGCCTAGCAACCACGTTAGTTACTGTCATCTCTGAGTTGTGACATGCAGGGTTGATGGAGTGCAGAGAGGCCACCATCTTACAGCACGTGTTTAAAGCCCCATCGCTGCTAAACAACAGTCATGCCCACAATCACACCTGCTTGTGGGACACATGCTTGTTA